>NW_027461949.1:622500-922500 GCF_050947455.1 Rhinoderma darwinii | reverse complement strand
CTCCTAAATTTCTTTTTCATATTGGGGTAAGGAGTGACTCAAAATGCCCCAGATGCGCGGAAGAGGGGGCTGACCATATGCATATGTTGTGGTCCTGTCCACAGTTAACCACGTACTGGATGGATGTACTAAAGGTGATTCAGGAGGCCTATGGACCTGTGTTGCAAGGGACTCCTATGGAATGCGTTTTGGGATGTATTATGGACACCCCAACCTCTACTTTGGAGTGGTTGGCTATTTTAAGGTTGCTATATATATCTAGAAAACTAATTGCCCTACATTGGATACAAGGTGCCCCGCCGACTATGAGCGAATTCATTGCAAAAGTGAATAAAATGATTGTATTGGAAAAGGTTGTCTATGTAAAGCGCAAAACGCTTAAAAAATTTGAATCCATATGGGGACCATGGGTAGGGGTAATGGAATCTGTATTATAAAATTTATTCAGGGACTCTGTATGACTGCCAGCCTTTACACGGTATTGGGGTTATGTATATAGATGTGGGATAAGGAGAAGGGGGGAAATAGAGAGGATTAAATATCTGCCATATATTATATCTGTTTTGTATTATACATGCTTGTACATGATTAAGCTACTTGACATTTGGAAAATGATCTGTCCCATGTACCTTGTATTTTGTGAATAATGTATTCGATATTTGGTACAATTTCTATTTCATATACTATCTAATTTGGAATTTTGTGACGGTGCCTGGGGGGAGGGTTTTGGATAGGGTTTGTTTAGTATGTTTTGTACTATATAATTTTGAAACTTCAATAAAAAAAGTATCTGATTTTAAAAAAAACAAATGAATTTTGTAAAAAAAAAATGAAATTTGTAACTTTCACCTCTACTTTGCTTTAATTCCTGTGAAACGCCTAAAGGGTTAAAACACTTTATGAATGCTGTTTTGAGTACTTTGAGGGGTGCAGTTTTCAAAATGGGGTGATTTATGGGGACTGCCTAATATATAAGGCCCTCAAAGCCACTTCAGAACTGAACGGGTCCTTGTAAAAATCGCCTTTTGAAATTTTCTTGAAAATATGAGAAATCGCTGCTAAAGTTTTAAGTCTTGTAATGTCCTAGAAAAATAAAAGAATGTTCAAAAAATGATGCCAAACTAAAGTAGACATATGGGAAATGTTAACCAGTGACTATTTTGTGTGGTATTACTATCTGTTTTACAAGCAGATACATTTAAATTTAGAAAAATGCAAATTTTCTTCAAATCTTGGTGTTTTTTACAAATAAATATTAAATTTATCGACCAAATTTTTTCCCTAACATAAAGTACAATATGTCACGAGAAAACAATCTCAGAATCACTTGGATAGGCAAAAGCATTCTGGAGTTATTACCACATAAAGGGACACAGGTCAGATTTGAAAAATCGGCTTCGTCCTGAAGGCCAAAATAGGCTCAGTCCTGAAGGGGTTAAGGATAATTGGTGTTGAAAAAAATCTTTGTATACTTAACCGCCATTTGATTAACAAGGAATGTGATGGGGGAGGGACCCGTTGGTATGGACAGTTAGGTGTCATCTGTAAAAGCCGTGAACATTGACAGGTATTATTAATTATTAGACCATATTAAATTCTGCCGATAATTTCATAGATTCTTTTACTAATAATGGAACATTAATTCTTTTTTTATGTTCAGACCTTTAGGAAACCTGGTTTTTAGTGTAAATATCCAGTATGCTTCTCGTGATAAGATTTTATGTTTGATGTTCCCCCCTCTGGTTGGAGTTTTGACTTTTTCTATGGCATAACATCTCAGACTTATAATTGATCTATTATGGAAGGTTAGGAAAAGTTTTGCAACATTAGTGATGTTAGTGAGGTTAGGATTTCTTATATAGCCCAAATGTTCTAGTATCCTAGCTTTAAATTTTCGGCTGGTGCAACCTACATACATTAGATTGCATTTGATGCACTCCACAATGTATATTACTGCCTCACTGTTGCAATTAATGTAAGTTTGAATTGAAAAATTTGTATTGTTATCTGAATCTCTGAAGTTCTTAGTAGGCTTAGCATATGAACAGATTTTGCATGGATGCGAGCCGCATTTAAAGAAACCCGTATATTGAAGCCATGTCAGTTTGGTAGTGTTTGAGGAAAATATAGAAAGAGACAACAGGTCACCTAAGGAAGGAGCTTTTCTGGATACAACACGGCAACCATCTTTCAAAATATCTGACAGGGCCTCGTCTTCCATTAGGATGGCTAAATTTTTATGGACGATTTTCTTGATTTCATTAAACTGACTACTGTGTTTTAACACCAAAGTAGGTACGTTTAGACCAGTATTTTTATTATTAGGTTTTGCCTCTAGAAGTAGATCTCGGGGCTTTTTTTCTACAATGGAGGTTGCTCTTTTGAGGGTCCATTCTGCATACCCTCTTTTGCGTAGTCTCCTACAAATTTGCTGTTGTTCCACCCGGTAATTGGGGTCATTACTACAATTTCTTTTTGCTCTGTACATTTCTCCCACTGGGATTGATGAGATGGTTTGTCTAGGGTGACCGCTTGTTGCATGCAAGATAGTGTTCCCTGAAATCGGCTTACGATATGTTTTAGTGTTGATTATTTCCCCTGCATGTCCTTTGAGTTCTAGGTCCAGAAACTGGATAGTATCTTTTTGTGAAGAATAGGTAAATTTCAAGTTGAGTTGGTTATTAAGATAATTGATGAAATTTGGGATATCTGACATATTGCCTTCCCATATAAATAGCAGGTCGTCTATATACCTTGCATACCAGTTAATAGATCTGCCAAAAGGATTATCACTAGAAAAAATGAAAAGTTCCTCCCACAACGCCATCACAAGACTTGCCAGAGAAGGGGAGAATTTAGCTCCCATTGATACTCACTTAAGTTGTAGGTAAAACAACCCATCGAACTGGAAGAAATTGTGTGTCATCAGGAAGACAAGGACCTCAAGTATATATGATTGTAGCTCATAGCTGTAAGTGCTGTGTTTAAAAAGATGATATTCTAGTGCCCTATGGGCTATTTCGTGTGGAATGCTGGTATAAAGTGAGGTCACATCACAGCTCAGCCATGCAAATTTATTTTCCCATCTTTTTTTGTGAAATGAGCATAAAACATCTCTGGTGTCACGTAAATGGCCCAGGGTTCTTAATGCAAGGGGTTTTAACAAGGAGTCTAGCCATTCAGATAGTTTTTCTGTGAATGATCCTATCCCTGATACTATGGGGCGCATAGGTGGGGGGGTTTATGCCTTTATGTGTCTTGGTCAATGCGTGCATGATTGGAATTGAGGGACATTGGACCATAATATATTCTGCTTGCTTACTTGTTAATACGCCACTACCTAAACCATCGTTTATCCGTTTGTTGAGCTTTTTTTGGAACATAGATGTTGGATTGCACGTTAGTTTTTTATATGTGTCTGTATCTGCTATTAGTTTCAAAATTTGGGTCTTATACATTTCCCTATCTAACACAGTGATACTGCCCCCTTTTCCCGACATCTTAATAATGATATCCTTATTATTTTTTAACGATTTTATTTGCCATATTCAGCTCATTAGAGATATTAAAGTTCTTATTACAACACTACGAATTTTTGGATAGTTGCTGGAGATCCTTTTCAATTGCCCATTGAAATCTGTCCATAGAGTCTATCCTGGATGCCAGAGGATGGAAGCTTGGATTTTTTGTGACAAAGTCCGGGGAAAAATGAATATTTCTTGTAGGAAGTTCTGGTTTCAGACTCTCTAAGCATTGGATTGCCCTATGTTCCTCAAACGATAGTAATCTATGGTCGTGGATATTTGTATTGGGTTCTTTGAGATTATAATCTTCGGAGTCTGTTGTCATTTGGGAGCGTGTTGTAGAAATGCCTCTTTACTGTTAAATTCCTTACAAATCGATTAATGTCCAGAAGTGTGTTGAAAGTATTGAACGTACGATTAGGGGCAAAATTGAGGCCCAACGAAAGAACCTTGACTTGTGTGGAGTTAGTTCGGATGAGGAAAGGTTGATCACATTAATGCTGGGTGTGGGTTCCTGCGGTTCCGTAGGCGACGGTTTTGTTCCTGATCTGTTTGGGTGATGTTTCCTACCGCCTCTCCTTCCCCGTTTTTTTACTTCCTTGACTTGCTGACTGATTGGTATCCTTGGGAATATAGGATCCTAGAGTTATCACTATCTGAGGCTTCATTTATTCCTTCGATTGAATCAGGTTCAGAGGAGCTAAAACTGACTCTGTTCAGACTGCTGCCGGATCTTCTCTCCTGTCTGCGATTTTTTAAGATGGGTCTCATTTTGTTGTGTAATTTGTCTCTTTTATTCCAATCATACACCTCCTTGTTTGCATAGTCCCTGAGGTCTCGTTGGAATTTATTTTTCTCAGTTTCAGCTATGGATTTATTTAATTTTTCCAAGTGTAGAGAAGTACGTTGTTCCAGTATAGTAAAGTCGGGTGAGCTGGAGGAAGCATTAATTTGTTCTTTTAGAGCAGAAATGTCAGTTTCCAATTTGTGTCAATTTGGCCTCCTCTTGTCTGGTAATTAGTTCCATTAGTTTTATAGAACATTCTGTTAATATAAAATTCCAGTGTGTGCTGAATTCTTCAGAGTAGGTAAAAGTAGAACTTTTTCTTAAACGTAGACCCCTTGGGATCATTTGTTTTGTAATATAATTACGTAAAGTCGTCAGGTCCCACCATATCTTAGCCTCCTGTACTGATAGTTTCTCTAGATCATGGAACATTTCCTGTAATGCACGATCACCTCCTTCTGGAGTATCATAATTGCCAAACACTTGGGCGGCCATTTCCACTCTGGAACATTGTGTATCTTGAGACATGGTTATTACTTGTTGTATATATATATACAGTGAAGGAAATAAGTATTTGATCCCTTGCTGATTTTGTAAGTTTGCCCACTGTCAAAGACATGAACAGTCTAGAATTTTTAGGCTAGGTTCATTTTATCAGTGAGAGATAGATTATATTAAAAAAAGAAAACCAGAAAATCACATTGTCAAAATTAGCTATATTTATTTGCATTGTGCACAGAGAAATAAGTATTTGATCCCCTACCAACCATTAAGAGTTCAGCCTTCTCCAGACCAGTTACATGCTCCAAATCAACTTGGTGCCTGCAATAAGACAGCTGTCTTAAATGGTCACCTGTATAAAAGACTCCTGTCCACAGACTCAATTAAACAGTCTGACTCTAACCTCTACAACATGGGTAAGACCAAAGAGCTTTCTAAGGATGTCAGGGACAAGATCATAGACCTGCACAAGGCTGGAATGGGCTACAAAACCATAAATAAGACGCTGGGTGAGAAGGAGACAACTGTTGGTGCAATAGTAAGAAAATGGAAGACATTCAAAATGACTTTCAATCGACATCGATCTGGGGCAACATGCAAAATCTCACCTCGTGGGGTATCCTTGATCCTGAGGAAGGAGAGAGCTCAGCCGAAAACTACACTGGGGGAACTTGTTAATGATCTCAAGGCAGCTGGGACCACAGTCACCAAGAAAACCATTGGTAACACATTACGCCGTAATGGATTAAAATCCTGCAGTGCCCGCAAGGTCCCCCTGCTCAAGAAGGCACATGTACAGGCCCGTCTGAAGTTTGAAAATGAACATCTGGATGATTCTGAGAGTGATTGGGAGAAAGTGCTGTGGTCAGATGAGACTAAAATTGAGCTCTTTGGCATTAACTCAACTCGCCGTGTTTGGAGGAAGAGAAATGCTGCCTATGACCCAAAGAACACCGTCCCCACTGTCAAGCATGGAGGTGGAAACATTATGTTTTGGGGATGTTTCTCTGCTTAGGGCACAGGACTACTTCACCGCATCAATGGGAGAATGGATGGAGCCATGTACCGTCAAATCCTGAGTGACAACCTCCTTCCCTCCACCAGGACATTAAAAATGGCTCGTGGCTGGGTCTTCCAGCACGACAATTACCCGAAACATACAGCCAAGGCAACAAAGGAATGGCTCAAAAAGAAGCACATTAAGGTCATGGAGTGGCCTAGCCAGTCTCCAGACTTTAATCCCATCAAAAACTTATGGAGGGAGCTGAAGATCCGAGTTGCCAAGCGACAGCCTCGAAATCTTAATGATTTACAGATGATCTGCAAAGAGGAGTCGGCCAAAATTCCATCTAACATGTGTGCAAACCTCATCATCAACTACAAAAAACGTCTGACTGCTTTGCTTGCCAACAAGGGTTTTGCCACCAAGTATTAAGTCTTGTTTGCCAAAGGGATCAAATACTTATTTCTCTGTGCACAATGCAAATAAATATATATAATTTTGACAATGAGATTTTCTGTTTTTTTTAATATAATCTATCTCTCACTGGTAAAATTAACCTAGCCTAAAAATTCTAGACTGTTCATGTCTTTGACAGTGGGCAAACTTACAAAATCAGCAAGGGATCAAATACTTATTTCCTTCACTGTATATATATATATATAACCGAAATTCCAGTTAAGTTTGAAAAATTTGTATTTTAAAGCCAGAAGAAAAAATATATATATAAAGAAAAATTGTTGTACTTTAATAACTCTGTGAGTATATTAGTATGTTATAGAACTCTTTAACATTCGGGATATGGTCAAAATACAATTGTGCTTTTGTATTGTGAACCCTATATAACGGGCAGTAGGTGTGCACGGATGGATGCAGCCGTATAGCTATACAAACAAACAGTGGGAGGGATCCTCCAGCTCACCTTGATGCAAGTTTTAGACAGAAGAAAAATGGGCAAAAGTAGATGGTCCAGCGCAGTCAAGTTTAAAACAGAACGTAGTTCCAATTTTATTTGGATGGTTAAAACAAGATCATTCCCGAATGCAAGGGTGAAAATGTAGGTAAAGTGCCTACGCGTTTCAGATGTATACCACGTTCTTCCTCATGGCTTTAATGCTAACAACTATTTGTCAGAACGAGGTTTATATCCGTTGCCAACAGGTGAAAATTAGTGCTGTCACAGCAAGGTGGTGCTGTCCAGCAGAGTAGTGTTGAACTAAGGAGACGACTTAGGAACATCGGCAGTCTATAAATAAAAGCTATCCAGCACAGTGGAGCTGTCCATCAAAAGTGGTGCTGAAACAGAGAGCCGGTGATAGAACACCACTGCTCTAATAGTAAGTTGTGTACTTACAGCATTGTTTGATAGATAGTTATCAATGATAGGATGAGGGATAACAATGATCCAATTTTATCCATGAGTAGTGGATAGAGTATTAATGCTTATTTTTTGTTTATTAGGCTGTCGGATATGAACCTCTGCAATACTCACATCGAGATATTAAAACATAAATAGACGCTAAAAAATACATCATTTAAACAGTTTAAGACAATACATGAACTGGAAAAAAGGGAATTATATACTGGTTTTTAAAGGTAATTGGTGTTGAAAAAAATCTTTGTATACTAAACCGCCATTTCATTAAAAAGGAATGTGATGGGGGAGGGACCCGTTGGTACGGACAGTTAGGTGTCATCTGTAAAAGCTGTGAGCATTGACAGGTATTATTAATTATTAGACCATATTAAATTCTGCCGATAATTTCATAGATTCTTTCACTAATAATGGAACATTAATTCTTTTTTTATCACAACTTTTTTTATTTTCACAATCCTGACCCTTATGTAGCGTCTCTGTGATATTTACAGCAAGGCAAGCGTAATCTCGTTTTAAATGACAGGTTACATCGTACAGGTCTTTACCACTTTGGAATTTTTCTCAGACCCTCTCTCTTTCTCCACCATTACATGATCCACTGAAACCAAATATCACAAATTCTCGTCTGTGGATCTTGTCCCCTATATTGGTGGACAGGTAAATTCCCAGAGGAGCCACACCACAGAATAATAAGCCACAAAAGGTTAATCTGTACAAACCATCTAGTCAGGCGGGGTATTAACGTACTGGCTTTACTGGCATAGCTTATACTCCACCCTTTGCCACCCAAACAAGCCCAAGTTGTCCTTTAAAACAGAGAACAAATCCTCATCCGTCAACACATTTGTGCTTGAGTACGCAGCCAAACATGAAGGTGACTCACCACTCACAGGAATCCTGGCATCACCCAAGGGTGCCTCCAAGATTGTTCCAGCAGCTGGACGACCAGTCTCTTGACCGTGGTCAGCTGCAGATCCCAATGATGCAATAGGAGGCAGTCTTCGTCCATATCCTATGACAACGGTCTCTCCCACCAGCAGCAAGGAGGGGGCAATAAACTCCTTTTGGAGTCTACACCTGTCTCACCACTGATGCTACCGACTGCCCTCCATAGTCTGCCTGTACATTATAATCACAGGACTGCTCCTCCCACCACACCTCGAGCCATCCATGCCCCTACTGCTTCCTCTGGGGTAGAGCAGAACCCTGCCTCATGGACCTGTTAGATGAGGGTGCAGTACAAGGACTGACTCCTCCTTCCTCTACACCAGCGCTGTCCCACATCCCTGGACCACTTTACTGCAAGCCGGGAACTTCCGGCCATGCCACATGCAGGGAAGGGGGGGGGGGTGGAGGAACTATTTTTAGAGCATAACACTTCCCTCTAAAAAGCATGGGACAACAATAACAGTCCATAAGCTTTTGGAAAGGGCTCTTCAGCTCCTTTGCTTTGGGAAAATAGTTACTAGCTGCCAGACTCCAGCCATCCCTTAATAAGTGGATTTCCACGCCGTTGCATTCACTCCACCACTGAGGACCCTGTGTGGTAACAATCCTGAATCTTTTTGGAGAACTGTTGCCTACTAGGCACAGGTAACCCTTTATAACGACTCAGAAAAAATAATTGTGTTAACCATTTAAGATTACATTGATAATAAACATTAATTTAAACTATATAAGCAATATACCCATAAGCTCCATAATTCTAGGCACCCAAGGGGCCTTACAATAGAATACACTTGTTATGCTACTTTTTACCATAAAATGCCATACAGCACAGGCAAGGGGGGGCATGTTATTTTGTTTCATTTTTGAGGGGTTAACCCGACGGAAACCTCAGACGGAATCCCTCAACGGAAGGGCAGCGGTGATGTGAACAGGTCCTTAGTGTCGTCTTTTTCTTTATTTTCTATTTGTACATTATACCTGAGATAAATAACTATGTCCCTAGTGTGTTAGACATATTAGGCTGGGTTCACACGACCTATTTTCAGACGTAAACGAGGCGTATTATGCCTCGTTTTACGTCTGAAAATAGGGCTACAATACGTCGGCAAACATCTGCCCATTCATTTGAATGGGTTTGCCGACGTACTGTGCAGACGACCTGTTATTTACGCGTCGTCGTTTGACAGCTGTCAAACGACGCGTAAAAATACAGCCTCGTCAAAAGAAGTGCAGGACACTTCTTTGGACGTTTTTGGAGCTGTTTTCTGATAGACTCCAATGAAAACAGCTCCAAAAATGGACGTAAAAAACGGCGCGAAAAACGCCGCGAAAAATGCGAGTTGGTCAAAAAACGTCTGAAAAGCAGGGTCTGTTTTCCCTTGAAAACAGCTCTGGATTTTCAGACGTTTTTGGTCACTACGTGTGCACATACCCTTAGTGTTTATAACATGTATCAGGAACATATTATCACACCTTTGATTCTTTACAGATGACTGATCCCAGTGAGAAGAAGGAACGTGACATATAATCCTGTCAGCAGCAAGAAAGGAATCACAAGACAGGTAATTAATATTTATATTAATTACTGATAACACTCAGGCTAGATATGAGTTCTAGACCCGCAGAGGTGTGATAGTATCTTCCTGATACATCAGAATATATGTGTTTTTAACCGCTTCCCGACCGCCCACTGTATATTCACGTTGGCATTTGCTGGGCTCTGTGCAGTGCCGACTTGAATTCACGGTGGGTGTTAAAAGCGCGATCCGGGTGTCTCAGAGTAGCGCTGACACCCGGATCGCGCTGTTAACCCCTGCCTCTGGTCCTGGAGTCATGACCGGGACCTAATTGGTTCAGGTCCCAGTCATGTGATCGCAGGGAAAGCTTGTTGTAGCAACGAACTGGAAAGTTTGTTACTACAACAAACTGGAAAGTTTGTTGCTACAACAAACTTTCCCGGGGACCGATTGCGGGTGCTTCAGTCGGTTATAAGGCAGAACCGGAGGCCATACAACGGCCCCCGGGTCTGCCATGCACAGCAGCCTATGAGAACCAGCCGGAGGCCGGTCCTCCTAAGCTTCCTGTCAGTGTGACTCTCAGCGTCACACTGACAGTTTATAATACGTTACACTACCTAGGTGGTGTAATGTATTATAGCAGCGATCAGTGCTGCCAGTCTTCAAGTAAAAAGTAAAAGTAATAAAAATGTTTTATAAAAGTGTAAAAACAAGTTATAAAAGTTACAAAAACAAAAAATGCTTTTTTTCCCTATAATAAGTCTTTTATTATAGGGAAAAAATTAAAATGTTAAAAAAAGTACACATATTTGCTATCACCGCGTTCATAACGACCAAAACTATAAAACGATAATATTATTTTTCCCGAACGGTGAGCAGCGCAAAAAAATTAATTAAAAAACTATGTCTGAATCGCAATTTTTTTTGGTCATCAACCCTCCAAAAATATAGAATAAAAAGTGATCAAAAAGTCGCATGTACCCTAAAATAGTACCAATAAAAACGACAACCCGTCCCGCAAAAAACAAGCCCTTACACAGCTTTTTTGACTGAAAAATAAAAAAGTTATGCCTCTCAGAATATGGTGACACAAAAAATAAATAATTTAATCGAAGAGTAATTTTATTGCGCAAATGCCACAAAACATAAAAAAACGATATACATCTAGTATCGCCGTAATCGTATCGACCCGCAGAATAAAGTAAAATTTCATTTATAGCGCACGGTGAAAAGTGTAAAAAAAAAAGACAAAAAACATTGTCAGAATTGTTTTTTTGTCACTTTGCTTGCCAAAAAAAATCTAATTTAAAGTGATAAAAAAATCACATGTACCCTAAAATGGTACCAATGAAAACTACAGATTGTCCCGCAACAAATAAGTCCTCGCACGGCTCCGGTGAAGAAAAAATAAAAAAAAGTTCTGCCTCTCAGAATATAGCGACAGAAATTATGCAGTGTCCAAAAGCTGATAAGATCAGGCGCCATTTATCAGTGCGACATTGGCCACATATCTGCGGATTATTATTTATTTACCGAATTATTATACCCTCTTATTATGTCCTGATGTACTCTGCCCAATTCACACATACCCCCACTTCATGAACTGAAATAAAAGCAAAACCCCAAACAGAACAGTTACCAAGCAAACTCTGCGCTCCAAAAGCCAAATGGCGCTCCCTCCCTTCTAAGCCCCACAGCGTGCCCAAACACCAGCTTACGTCCACATATATGATATTTTATATCTGGGAGAACCTGCTCAACATTGTATGAGGTACTTGTCTTCAGTGGCACAAACTGGGCACAACATATTGTGCGTTAAAATGGCATATCAGTGGAAAATTTAAATTTTCACTTTGCACCATCCGCTGCGCATTAACGCCTTCGCGCACCACGACTTAATAGCATGTCGTGGTGCGGGGGGTTATATATGGAGCGGGCTCATGCGCTGCGCCCGCGCCATATTCTGCAGGTGTCCGCTGTGTATTACAGCTGACACCCGGGACTAATGGACAGGAACAGCGATCGCGCTGTTACAGGAGCTTGTAAAAATGATATTATACTGCAATACATTAGTACTGCAGTGTATTGTACCAGCGACCTAATGATCGCTCGTTCCAGTCCCCTAAAGGGACTTTTGGGAGGTTTCCACTGTTTTGGTACCTCAGAGGCTTTGCAAATGCGACATGACACCCGAAAACCATTCCAGCTAAATTTGAGCTCCAAAAGCCAAATATTGTTCCTTCCCTTCTGAGTCTTGCCGTGGGTCCAAACAGCAGTTTATTACCACATATGGCATATTGCTGTAATCAGGACAAATTGCTTTACAAATTTTGGGGTGATTTTTCTCCTTTATTCATTGTAAAAATTAAAAATTTCTATGTTTTTTCAGAAAAAAGTAGATTTTCATCTTCACGGCCTAATTCCACTAAATTCAGCAAAAAAACTGTGGGGTCAAAATGCTAACTATACCCCTAGAAACATTCCTTGAGGGGTGTAGTCTACAAAATGGGGTCACTTTTGGGGGGTTTACACCGTTTTGCTACCTCAAACGCGACATGGCACTGAAAACCAATCCAGCAAAATCTGCGCTTCAAAATCCAAATGGCGCTCCCTCCCTTCTGAGCTCTGCCGTGGGTCCAAACAGCAGTTTAGTACCACATATGGGGTATTGCTGTAATCGGGAGAAGTAGCTTTACAAGTTTTGGAGTGCTTTTTATTCTTTATTCCTTGCAAATATCTTTTTTTTTAATATTTTTTCAGAAAAAAAGCAGATTTTCACTTTCACAGGCAAACTCCAATAAACATAGCAGAAGACATGTGTCAAGATGCTAACTATACCCCTAGATAAATTCCTTGAGGGGTGCAGTTTCCAAAACCGTGTCACTTTTGGGGGATTTCCACTGTTTTGGCACTACAAGACCTCTTCAAACCTGACATGGTGCCTAAAATATATTCTAAAAAAAGGAGGCCCCAAAATCCACTAGGTGCTCCTTTGCTTCTGAGGCCGGTATTTCAGTCCCTTTTCACACTAGGGCCACATGTGGGATATTTCTAAAAACTGCAGAATCTGGGCAATAAATATTGTGTTGCGTTTCTCTGGTAAAACCTTCTGTGTTACAGAAAAAAATGTATTACAAATAATTTGCAGCAAAAAAAAAACAATTTGTCAATTTCCCCTCTACATTGCTTTAATTCCTGTGAAATGCCTAAAGGGTTAAGAAACTTTCTGAATGCTGTTTTGAATACTTTGAGGGGTGTAGTTTTTAATATGGGTTATGGGGTCTATCTAGTACATAAGGCCCTCAAAGCCGTTTTAGAACGGAACTCGTCCCTGTAAAAATCGCCTTTTGAAATTTTGTTGAAAATGTGAGAAATTGCTGGTAAAGTACTAAGCCTTGTAACGTCCTAGAAAAATAAAATAATGTTCAAAAAACTATGCAAGTATAAAGTAGACATATGGAATATGTGAAATAGTAACTATTTTGTGTGGTATTACTATCTGTTTTACAAGCAGATACATTTAAAATTAGAAAAATCATAATTTTTGCAAATTTTCTCTAAATTTTGATGTTTTTCACAAATAAGCAATGAATTTATTGACCAAATTTTCCACTAATATAAAGTACATGACCTGCCTAAGTAGAGTCGTGTGTTAACGAACCTTCCTTTAACCCATCCTATCCCCCCACCCCCACCTTTAGGAAAGACACGTGACACCGAGGTTGGATGTGAAATGGCCACAGCAGCCGTTTATTAATTTTACAGTTTTATAAAAACAATTTAAATCCGAAACCTTCGGATAACTAGTTAGGAATCCACCAGAGAATTCCTCCTAATAATTCACATGACCCAACATGGGTCAGAAACGTAAATAACAATTTAACGTTAACATTAACCCGAGCAGAGGAAGTCCTTGAAGCCCTTTCAGATGTTCCTTATTAAGAACACACCGAATTAGCCATCTGCAAACCACCAATTACCTCCAGCCGTAAACCAGCTCGGAAGCACCGTTCACCTCTGCAGATGGCTCCAACCACTAGAAGTCCACTTCAAGGGGATAACACCCGATGAAGCCCTCAAGTGATATACCGACCACTAGAAGTCCACTTCAAAGGGATAACACCCGATGAAGCCTTCAAGTGATATACCTTCTACCAGAAGACCACTTCAAAGGGATAACACCCGATGAAGTCTTCAACCATGTACCTTTTTTGGGGGACGCATACCCCCGATGCGACCCCCCCACCATTTTGTACTGACTGGCCTCAAGGACTCCCCCCGCCAGCTGCCATGACACCAGAACCTACTCAGGAAAAAAGGAAAAACATGTTAGATAAGCACACAAATAAAAAACAACACTCCTATATGGACGTACGCAAAGACCCACCACGTAACAAACCAAGGGCGGGAGGGTGGGAGCTTGTCCTTACTGTGTTACTCCCTCCGCTGCTTCCGGCTCAATGCCGAAAACAGCGGGAAGAGCAGCAACGGCCCCCTGACTCCTCCCTGACCCCCTCCAACTCCCTCCAACTCTCCCTCACAAGTTAACCCTTTCCCTACCAGGGAGGTCATGGAGGCTTCCCTTCAGCCCTGCAGGCTCCGTCCAGCCCCTTCTTGACCTGCCTAAGTAGAGTCGTGTGTTAACGAACCTTCCTTTAACCCATCCTATCCCCCCACCCCCACCTTTAGGAAAGACACGTGACACCGAGGTTGGATGTGAAATGGCCACAGCAGCCGTTTATTAATTTTACAGTTTTATAAAAACAATTTAAATCCGAAACCTTCGGATAACTAGTTAGGAATCCACCAGAGAATTCCTCCTAATAATTCACATGACCCAACATGGGTCAGAAACGTAAATAACAATTTAACGTTAACATTAACCCGAGCAGAGGAAGTCCTTGAAGCCCTTTCAGATGTTCCTTATTAAGAACACACCGAATTAGCCATCTGCAAACCACCAATTACCTCCAGCCGTAAACCAGCTCGGAAGCACCGTTCACCTCTGCAGATGGCTCCAACCACTAGAAGTCCACTTCAAGGGGATAACACCCGATGAAGCCCTCAAGTGATATACCGACCACTAGAAGTCCACTTCAAAGGGATAACACCCGATGAAGCCTTCAAGTGATATACCTTCTACCAGAAGACCACTTCAAAGGGATAACACCCGATGAAGTCTTCAACCATGTACCTTTTTTGGGGGACGCATACCCCCGATGCGACCCCCCCACCATTTTGTACTGACTGGCCTCAAGGACTCCCCCCGCCACAGCGAAACAGGCCTTGACCACCTTAAGCCTGTGAGTTCCTCCACACCACCACCGCCCTTTCTATGCCTTCTGCTATCGCCAAGCTCCAAAGATCAATGCCAACCTCGGTCAGATGAACCCCGTCACTCCTCCAGAAATTCCCCACTCCTGACTCCAAATCCCTATGCCTCACGCAAATGCCCCCGTTTTTTGCCACAAAACGGGACACCGCCCGATTAACTTTAATGCGAGCCTTATTGACTCTCTCCACAGATCTAGCTAACCGCCAGTGCTTTCTTGGGACTATGTCCGACCACACTATCACCAACTTGGGATAAGATACCCACAAACACAACATATCATGTTTGATATCCCGCACCAACTCACGAAAGGGGCGGACTCCTAAGTCATTCCCACCCACGTGCAACACTAAGACCTCCGGAACCCTATCAAGCCGAGCATATGTCTGGAATTCCGCCAACACCCTGCTCCACGACATACCTCTAAAACCCAGCCAATGCACAACCGCATCCTGTCGCGGAATGCGCAACTGGCGACCATCCGGGCGGACGTCCGCCCTCAAAGCCCCCCAGTGCACGTAAGAATGACCCATCAACCACACCAAACACGGAGGCGAATCTGAAACGGAAAAAACAATTAGGCACCACCATATAACATTTTTAAAGCGTTAACAACAAAATTCATAACATATGGGGGCGGACATAGGACTTAAACCTGTTGGACTCCCAACGACCAATACGCCTCACCCCCTCATCATCCAACCCCCAGCGCCCCGCTTCTGTTGCTGCGCCAATCCTGAAGGAATGAGATGAATATGAGCCTGCCGCGACACCAACCGCCGTCAAACATTTTTTAAATACAGCTCCAAACTGAAACCTGGACAAAAACGACCCGTCCACATGACGTAACAAAGGCAAATCTGGAGACCCCCTGTTTGGCGTAAAACCCCGCATGCACTCTACTGGGCACATAACCGACCCCGGGAGGGCGAACAAAACTATCAGTTTTCCCTTCCCTACTTGGTCAGTTTTTGACCGACGCAACCATACCTCCAGCCGATCTGCGAATAGGCTCACCTCCCCAGATCTCAGCCCCCCTGCCTGTTTGGTACTTGGCGACACCAACTCACCTATTCTAAATGCCCCAAAGAACGCTAACGAAAAAGCCAACCGAAACAAATCCATTTCGTCTGAAGAACGACAGACCGATGCTAATGAACCGCCCAACGAGCTAAGCAAAGCAAACGACACAGGCCTTCTACTATCCGCCTCCACCCTACCTCGGCGCAACCCCTTCAAAGCCTGCGATACCAGAAATTCCTTCGATACATCCTGAAAGCCCCGCAACTTAAACCCAAACGCCACCGCAGATATGAACCGGTTCACCTTCGCCACTGAAAACCCCGCCTCCCAGGCGTCCCCTAACCAGTACAAAAGTGCCACCAACCTGTCTCTATCCGTATTGACGTCACCCAACTCTCTTACCCACTCCTCCCACTGCCTCCAACAAGCAGCATAAGCACTCCACGTCGTGCGCGCCAAAGACCTTTGTAACAGTTGTTCTACGGGACCGATACCAGATCCCAAAGATGCTCCGGACAAGCCAAACCAAGACGTTCCGCTCCCGGTGCCAATTGCCGAAACCGGTCCCACTGCGAGCGAGAAAGAGCATCAGCGATACAATTCCGTACACCCGGGACATGCACCGCCACCACCCACGCGTTCAACGACAAACACACCAACACTAAATGTCGCAACAATTGAACTACCGGAGGAGAGGACGCCGTGATGTTATTAATGGCAAGCACCACCCCCATGTTGTCGCAGTAAAAACGGACCTTCTTATCCCTGAGCCTGTCCCCCCAAATGGTAGCCGCCACCACGATGGGAAACAGCTCGAGCAGGGCCAGATTCCGCGTGAGTCCACTGGACACCCAGCTAGCCGGCCATTGACCTGCTCACCACGGACCTCCCCCGTAAGCTCCAAAACCGCCCGCCCCAGCCGCATCCGTAAAAATATTCAAATCACTCGTATCCTGCGCTGGGGCCATCCATAGCGAGCGACCATTGTACTGGCCCAAGAAGTCATCCCAAACCTGAAGATCAGCTCGGTGCTCCTCCTTGAGCCGCACAAAATGATGCGGCGCACGCACTCCCGCCGTTGCCGCCGCCAACCTCCTACCAAACACCCTCCCCATCGGCATAATCCGGCAGGCGAAATTCAACTTCCCCAGCAGCGACTGAAGCTCCCGCAGCGTCATTTTCTTCATTCTACAAGCCCGCCGAACCTCCAGCCTCAAAGCACCCAACTTATCCGCAGGGAGACGACACTCCATTGCCACCGAGTCTATTTCGATTCCCAAAAAACAAATCGTCGCTACCGGGCCCTCCGTTTTTTCTGGCGCCAAAGGAATCCCAAAATCCCTCGCCACCTTCTGCAGTGCATGAAGCAAATTACCGCAAACCGGCGAACCGCCCGGGCCAACGCACAAAAAATCATCTAAGTAATGGATCAACGAGTCGACCCCGGATACTCCCCTCGTTACCCACTCCACGAAGCTACTAAACGCCTCGAAGTATGCACAAGAAAGGGAACACCCCATCGGAAGGCACCGATCCACGTAAAAAGCCCCATTCCAAAAACAACCCAACAGCCGTTGGCTTTCTGGATGAACCGGCAACAACCTGAACGCCGCCTCGATGTCGGTTTTTGCTAGCAGCGCACCTGGACCCGCAGCCCGCACTAACCCCACCGCCTTATCGAATGAGGTATAAACTACGGAGCACAACTCGTGATCAATCCCGTCATTTACCGACGAACCCTTGGGATACGATAAATGTTGAATCAAACGAAATTTTCCGGGCTCGCGTTTAGGGACAATACCCAACGGGGACACAACTAAATCTTTTACCGGCGACTCAACAAACGGCCCCGACATGCGGCCCAACGAAACTTCTTTTAACAACTTTTCCGACACGACTTTTGCATGCAAGTAAGCCGATTTTAAATTCCTCCGCGTAACCGGAACCTCATAAGGAGGCGGAGGAATAACAAAACCAACCCGAAACCCTTCGTAAAGCAACTTAGCCGCCGCCCTATCCGGATACTCATTTAGATAAGGGGCCATCTTTTCCACCCTCACCGGCGACACCCCCTTGACCAGCCGCGGAGGGCTGGTTTCCTGACCTCTTTTTCCGCATACATTTTGCCGCCCCGTGTGAAGCCCCATTACACTCGGAACACACGTGCTTGAACTTGCACGTGGCCCCGAACTTACACTGGCCTTCATTAAATTGCCAGCAAAAACCCGCCTTTCCCCCGCCGCTTTGTCCAACCTGACTAGACTGGCCTCCCTGGCCGGCGCTCCCGGGAAAGGACTGCCTAACCGGAGCCGTAACCCGTAACCAGAGAGCAATATCCTTCTGGTCCCACCGAATCGCCGGCCGAACCGCTTTTCGCTGACGGAATTGCTCATCGTACCGCAGCCACGCCTGACCCCCATACGCCCTATGAGCCTCCCCAATGGCATCAAAATAACAAAACAACGCCGAACAATTTTCCGGCGCCTTTTCCCCTATCACACTAGCCAATATGGCGAACGCCTGCGACCAATTAACGAACGTTTGCGGGATAAGCCTATACCGCCGCCGTTCTTCCTCGTCCTTTTTACTCTCGTCCCGCTTGCTCTTATCCAAATTAAATTTAGCGAGCGGCAAGAGAGAAAAAATCTCCACATATTCGTCCTTCCAGATCCGCTCGCGCACCTCCTGCTTTAAATGCGCCCCCAACGGACCCTCGAAACAAACGTACACCTCCCCCCGAGCACGGTCATCAATATGCACCCGATCGCCATCCTTTTGTGCCTCGGTCTGTACCGACACCGCGACCGCCTCCCTAACTGCCAGCACGGGCCGCGCCTGTACCAATCCCACGTCCCTGGGGCCCTCCCACACTACCGCCGGGGACACTTCCGAAACTACCGGCGCCGCCGCCCTATCCAGGCGCCCGACCAGCTCCCTCAAGCAACCCACTAAATCTGCCAGACCCGCGCCATCGCGCCCGCCCGCGCCACTACCGGCCACCGATGCGACGCTAGCAGCCCCCCCGCTGACACCCGACATAAAAATCGCTGGATACGACAATGATGGAGTTACACACTCACCGGGCCGCACAGGCGCTGTGTTCCCGTCAGCCGGACCATCCTGACCTCGACGATACACGTCCAGTTCACCTTCCTCCAGCTCCTCTCTCGCAGACGACTGGCCATCCCACCGACATCTTCGGATCGGAGATGATGAAGCGCTGACTGATGGGCCGGCAACCTGCCGCCCGACCGATGGAACCCAGACTTCCGACTGGACCTGTTGCCTCAACGTCGCTGCAGATCTAGGCGTCCGTCTCGCTGATCCTGAAGAGGCCTGCCCCCTGGCCGGAACATCACCAGGCGGGGCGGCCGTACCTCGTCTTCCAGATCTTCCATCCGATGGTGGAGGGGTGACAGGGAGCCCGGCCTGCGACTCCCTGCTCACCGCCGGACCCCGTCGCGGCTTGGGATTCCTGCCAGGACGCAGGGCCTGGGAAGGGGCGGTCCCCCCAGCTGCCTGGCCTGCAGCGTCCGAGATCGGGCTCCCTCTGCGACGCCGTGTCCGCGGGACTGTCTCAGGACTAAGGCGCTCTGGAGGTCGAGACCGCCGGGAGGGACGGGTCGACCTGGCCTGCGTCGCCGTCACCCCCGGCAACGCTCTCTGCCTGCTCCTGACAGGAGCAGTTGTTGCCGACTCCCCCCCCGCCGCCATGCTAGGAAGGGGGCCGGGGGAGGGGAGCCTGTCCCCTGCAACAGACCCCGAACGCCGGGCCTGACATGGCAACACGGCGTCCGGGATCCTCGCTAATGCAGCCACGGTCTCCTCCAGCCATCCGGGACCGTGGTGCACAGCAGCAGCTCGCAGCTGCTCTAACAAAAATGCCTCTGACATGCTGTACGAGCGCGGGCAACAGGGAGCTTGTCCTTACTGTGTTACTCCCTCCGCTGCTTCCGGCTCAATGCCGAAAACAGCGGGAAGAGCAGCAACGGCCCCCTGACTCCTCCCTGACCCCCTCCAACTCCCTCCAACTCTCCCTCACAAGTTAACCCTTTCCCTACCAGGGAGGTCATGGAGGCTTCCCTTCAGCCCTGCAGGCTCCGTCCAGCCCCTTCTATATATCACAAGAAAACAATCTCACAATCACTTGGATAGGCAAAAGCATTCCGGAGTTATTACCACATAAAGTAACACATGTCAGATTTGAAAAAATGGGGCTGGTCCTGAAGGCCAAAATGAGCTCGGTCTTGAAAGGGTTAACATGTATATCTTCTATAGACAATATCTAGTATAACACAACCATATCTCAGGTACAGAGGGGAGGAACATCTCTGTTCTTTACCCGCTGTTTTGTAGTCAGGACTCCCCTTTTATTTTTAATATCATTTTTAATAGCTATTCAGTCTTCGATTAACCCTTTCAGGACCAGGCTAAGTTTAATTTTTATGCTTTTGTTTTCTTACTTCCCGCCTTCCAAAAGTCATAACTCTTTTATTTTTTCGTTGACACAGCCATATGAGGGCTTAATTTTTAAAGGACAAATTTTACCATATCTCAGGTACAGAGGTGAGGAACATGTCTATTATTTTACCCTCTGTTCTCTAAAGTCAGAAATCCACCTTTTATTTCCAATAGAATATAATTGTTATGGTCCTTTTGGCCATAAAATTTGGCATGAGGGGAGGCTAGTGAGGGCGAGTAATGTATTTGACCTTGCATTGTTACTGGCAGTATGATGACAAGAAACCCAGGTTTGATGCAGGTTTCTTTTAGTAGGCCGGTAATGTTTGCAAAACGACCAAAAGGAAATACAAAAACTGTTCTTAGCAGAGAGGCACAGTCACTTAAAATATTACACAAAATGGCGGCAATTTCAGGCAATGCAGGAAATGGGGTTTTACCAGCTTGGTTTCCTTGGGACAGAGCTCGGACTCTTCCCTGATACAGGGGTAACCCATCGTCTCAGCAACTAAATAACAGGGAGGCTTCACGCAACTTCCACTTGTTACATCCAATGCTGCCTCTTTCACAGCAATCATCTGTGGAGAGGTTCCTGCACTCCACCGCCACAGCAATGGGCCCTCTCTGGCTTCAGGGCCTACTCAGCCCTGTTTGCACAATAGTTGCTGATTTATGGGTCGCAGCCCTTGCACCTGAACCCATTAGGTGGGAACAGTCGCCTTTTATCAAATTTAAAAACAGCCCCTTTGTGAGTTATTCAATGTTCCGACACTGATTACATGCCCATACTACACTGTTTTTGCACACTAAAGTAAATAATAAAGACAGTGCCCGAGCCGGTTTTCCCGGTGCCTGCAATAAACAGGGTCAGCCACCATTGTCTGAACAGTGTTACATAGCAGTGAGCTTTGCTGGCGTGAGCATCTGCACAGCTCAGAACATGTAAGCACAGGTCCTGTGACTAAAACAACACATAAAAATGCTTCCTGGCCACTAGGTGGCAGCATCACAATGGAAGTATATATGCATATAGTGACCGCTCATCTCCTCTAGTCCTGGACCTATAAAGGAAATACAGTGTTAAAATGCATAACACAAAAGCATTGAAAGAGACAGAAAAATCTATCTCTACATTACTCCATACGGCTCCTCTCGTGAATAGGGGAGACTCCCTTCAATACCTTTCATTGCCCCCTTGCCTTATTTGGTGTCATTCCCGGCACCAGGAAAAATAAGCAACTAAAATAACTGAACAAAAACATAGATTCCTTTCACACAAATTGGGCCTTCTTCCGACAGTCTCTGAAGGCCCTCTTAGACTCAGTTCAGGCCCTCTTCAAAGTTACTTGGGCCTCAGGCTCAAAGCTTAGTAGTTACAGTCTCTCACAGGTGAGGCACATACTTAACAATTGCAGTCTCATACTCAAGGTCCCAGGACTCCCTTCTTTGTCTCAGTCTGATGCACAGCCTCTTGTCTTTCTCTTGCTGGGAGACTCCTCTCTACCCGCCTCTTGAACGCTTCCTTGTGGCGCATTACAGCTACTGAAATGCAGCCTTTCCTGGCTCCACAGCCTCTTGCTGGAGCTAGTCATCTTTCTTGAGGGAAAGGTGCACTTGGCAAGAGCGTACTCATGACGGTACAAGGGCGACAAGGGGCCACACAAACACTCTCCTATCTAATAAATATACAACGACACAATTAAAATTGGAAGGTGCTTGTCACAGCTTTATTGAATGTTTTCTTTTACAGAACCTGAGAATATATAAAAACAAGTATAAACATAATTAACATATTAAGATTATGTGGCTAAGTCCTTGACAACCTCCAAAACATAAATAAAGCAATACCCTTAAACCACTAGCCGTGACCATATAAGCTACAGTGGCGTCACCACGGGTATGCTAAAGCACCACGCTTCCCAGGGTCCGCCCCTTAGAGAAGCCCAAATCCATAGCTTTAAAATAAAACCAATATATTGTGTCAAAGACAGCAATATATAAAAACATAAATAGTGTTGCCAAGGACCCGCCACAGCATGAAAACTTGACTCCTTAAATTTTCATGCGCCGCCACACTTGAAAACCCAACTCCAGGCCTTCTTGGAGGCCAAAATTTAAAACATCCAGGCCCACATCTGTTAAGTGAACCCCATCCTTTCCAATGTACGCACCCCGATCCTCCAACAGTGGGTGACGAACTACCAACCCACCATTGAGGCGAACAAACTTGGCCACTGTCTTATTAATCTTATCCCTGGTTCTATTCAGCGCCGACAATGACTGCGCATTGCGCCATTTTACCCGCTGTACAATTTCGGACCATATAATCAAAAGCCCAGGATGGGCGTCTAAAAAACATAAGAAGTCCCTCTTAATGTTCCTAATGAGGTTCCGCATGGGATAACTCCCGATGTCATTACCCCCAGCATGAATTATCAAAATATCAGGTAGACCCCAGGACCTAACCGCATCCTGAAACAAAGGCCTTACCTGATCCCAGGTCAGGCCACGAACTCCGAACCAGTGTACCTCCACCTCATCCTTATCTAAATCCAAATACCTACCATTCGGACGCACACGGGCACGCCTTTCAGCCCAGTAAATATAGGAATGGCCAAGAAGCCAAACCACACATTTTGCAGAACCTGAAAGCAACAGAAAATTAGTGAAACAGAACAAGAATGACATCCCCACCCAAAATAAACCCAAGATAAAGAAATCAAAATTCCAGCAAATGCGGCCTAACATAGGAACGAAAACGGCTGGACTCCCAGCGGCCAATCCTCTTAACTGAAGCAGTGTCGAGCCCAAAACAAGAAACCTCAGTAGCGGCTCCAATCCTAAAAGAATGTGAGCTGTAATCCAGATGTGAAAGGCCCAAACCTTGTACGCATTTCTTAAAGACAGCAATAAATTGATATCTGGACAATGCTGACCCATCCGCATGCACCAGCAAAGAGGAAGAACCCTGAGGACACATAGCCATGAAACGCAGAAAACACCCCACTGGGCACGATTCCCCCTCATGAATTTTAGTCAAACAAATCTCAAAACCTTTTCCCTTCCTGTCAGTTTTGGAATGATACAACATTATTCTCAACACACCATCCCGAAAAACCACATCGGTTAAATGAATACCGCCCTGCCCCCTTTTTGAGGGACTAGCCAATTCGCCAACCCGAAAAGCATCATAGAAAGCCCAAGAAAAAGCCAATTGAAACAACAACCTGTTAAGGATCTGCCAGGCACAGCTTCTGTATCCACGCCCATAGGTAATCAGTCTGCACCTGCTTCTATGTCTGTGAGACTGGCCACAGCCTGGCCAGACGGAGCTAGCTCCCACCCTCTGTCTATTTATACCTGCCTTTCCTGTTCCTCCTTGCTTGTGATTCTTCTCATTTTGTTTCCTGGCCCTGCTGCAGCTTCTTGCACCATTTGACCCTGCTTCATATTGACCCTGGCTTACTGACTACTCTCCTGCTCTGCGTTTGGTACCTCGTACACTCCTGGTTTGACTCGGCTTGTTCACTACTCTCCTGCTCTGCGTTTGGTACCTCGTACACTCCTGGTTTGACTTGGCTCGTTCACCACTCTTGTTGCTCACGGTTTTGCCGTGGGCAACTGCCCCTTTTCCCTTGCTTCTGTGTACCCTTGTCTGTTTGTCTGTCGTGCACTTATTGAGCGTAGGGACCGTCAGTCGCCCAGTTGTACCCCGTCGCCTAGGGCGGGTCGTTGCAAGTAGGCAGGGACTGAGTGGCGGGTAGATTAGGGCTCACTTGTCTGTTTCCTTACCCCCATCATTACACAACCTCTCATAATCTGAATGGGATATCCTGCGCAACTGAGAAAAAAGTCCCTCCAACATTGCAAAAGACACCGGCCTACGCTTATCCTTCCCGTCATGTCCTTTCTGAAAACCCTGCAGAGCACGCCGTGTCAAATAAATGCTTAGTAACATCCATACAACCAATTAACTTAAAGGAAAGTGCCGCTACTGACTTAACAACAGAGGAAACTGAAGACCCACTCTCCATAAGAGATAACAAAAACAAAACATCCCCCTAAGGCACTAAACGGACTCCCTTGACTACACCACAAATCCTCCAGCCGGAACCATCTCACCCTGATCTTGTTATAAGCATCCGACGTAGCAGGGGCCAGCGAACATTTCGCCCACCATATCAGACGAGCGACACCACCCTCCAAAGGTGTTCGGGGCAAGAAGCCGGATCCCTCTCCGCCTCTGGAGCTAGCCGACGGAAATGATGCCACTGCAACCGAGATAAAGCATCCGCAATGTCATTGGAAACACCGGGAACATGATGAGCCCTAAATAGAATGTTCCACCTCAAGCACAGTAGGACCAACTGGCGTAACACTGTGATCACCGGGGGGGGAATTGGCAGACAAACTATTAATAGCGCACACGACTGCCATGTTATCACAGTGAAAAACCACTGACCGATAGGACAAAAGGTGTCCCCAAATTTCCACCGCAACTAGAATGGGAAACAACTCCAGAAAACAAAGGTTACCTGTCAAACCACACTCCCTCCACCCTAGTGGCCAAGTACGAACACACCATTTCCCCTGAAAGTACGCTCTGAAACCGATAGAACCAGAAGCATCAGTACACAATTGTATCTCCACATTCGAAAGTCCCGCTGCAATCCATAATCATCTGCCGTTATATTCTACCAAAAAGGAAACCCAAACCCTCAAATCCGCCTTATGCTCCTTGCCAAGGCAAATAAAATGGTGGGGACTTCTAACACCAGCAGTTGCTTGCGCCAAGCGCCTACAAAAAAAAAACCGGCCCATAGGCATAATTCTATAGGCAAAATTGAGTTTCCCCATTAAAGATTGCAGGAGCCGCAGGGTGATTTTTGTTTTCACCAGAGCCTCCTGCACCGTTGCCCACAGATCAACAAGTTTTGCCTCCGGCAACCTACATTCCATTGCCTGGGAATCAATTTAATTTCCCAAAAAAAAGAGCGTCGTGGTTGGTCCCTCCGTTTTTTCAAACGCCAACGAAACCCCAAAGTCATCAAAAACATCAATCACAGCCTGTAAATATTGCACACGACGGCCGAGCCGCAGGGCCGACACAAAAGAAGTCATCCAAATAATGAATCACTGCTTTAGAGCCGGCTCGTTCATGGACCACCCACTCCAAAAATGTGCTGAAGGCTTCGAAATAGGCACAAGAAATAGAGCACCCCATAGGAAGGCACCTATCAATATAAAAAAGGCCATCAAACGAGCACCCCAGCAAGTGCATGGATTCTGGGTGCACTGGCAAAAGGCGAAACGCAGACTCCACATCCACCTTAGCCATCAGCGCCCCCTGCCCCGCCGTCCTAACCAAACGAACCACCTCATCAAATGACGCATAGGAAACCCGCGTCAAAGACTCATCAATATCATCATTCACCGAAGAGCCCTTCGGATAAGATAAATGATGTATAAGCCGAAATTTTCCCGCCTCCTTCTTGGGGACAACCCCCAGCGTGGAGACACGCAAATTGGAAATAGGAACATTAGAAAAGGGGCCTAACATTCTACCCAACAAAACTTCCTTCCACAACTTGTCTTGTACCACTTCTGGATGATCCCGCACCGAACGCAGATTATTAGCCATCAAAACCCCCACCCCCGGGGAGAACAGAATCCTAAATCCATCCCCAAAACCGTTCAATAACAGCTGCGCCTTCTCCCTGTTGGGGTACATCTTTAGCCAAGGCGTCATAGCGTCGAGGTTGACTGGACTCACCCCCTTTAGCAGGACGATCCCCTGGCTTCGTCGTGCCTCCTCGTGCCCGCTTAAAACACTTGAAGACGGGGTGGTTACCACCCCTACACCCGGCACATTCGTGTCTATAGACACAATTAGTTCCCGATTTACAGGTGCTCTCGTTGTAGAGCCAGCAGACCCCTTTTTTTTAAAACTCCCAAATGAACCCGCTCATCTAGACCCGCCGAGTTAGGACTGAAAGGGTTATGCAAACCCGCGACTTCAACACGCCCCCTCCTGACCAGCCCCCTTTGGTGTAGTCATAAGGCGCATCCAAAGGCTTATGTCCTTATGATCCCACCACAGGGATGACTGAACCGCCATACGCTGACGAAACTGCTCGTCATATTTAAGCCAAGCAGTTCCCCCATACGTTCTATAAGCCTCCCAAATAGAATCTGGTAGCCTAATAATACGCTGAGCAGCAACGCCATTGTGTGGTCAATGCAGGGAAATGCACACTATGTCTATTATATATTTTAGAAAGTTTGTTTGAAGCCCGATTGTGATACGCTAAACAGCAGAGCCATCGTGTGGTCAATGCTGAGAAATCTCACTAAATTGAATGTAATGCAGGCAGCCTAGTGATACGCTGAGCAGCAGCACCATCGTGTGGTCAATGCAGGGAAATGCACACTATATCTATTTATTATATATTTTAGAAAGTTTGTTTGAAGCCCAATAGTGATACGCTAAGCAGCAGCGCCATCGTGTGGTCAATGCTGAGAAATCTCACTAAATTGAATGTAATGCAGGCAGCCCTAGTGATACGCTTAGCAGCGGCACCATAGTGTGGTCAATGCAGGGAAATGCACACTATATCTATTATATATTTTAGAAAGTTTGTTTGAAGCCCGATTGCGATACGCTAAGCAGCAGCGCCATCGTGTGGTCAATGCTGAGAAATCTCACTAAATTGAATGTAATGCAGGCAGCCTAGTGATACGCTGAGCAGCAGCGCCATCGTGTGGTCAATGCAGGGAAATGCACACTATATCTATTTATTATATATTTTAGAAAGTTTGTTTGAAGCCTGATTGTGATACGTTAAGCAGCAGCGCCATCTTGTGGTCAATGCTGAGAAATCTCACTAAATTGAATGTAATGCAGGCAGCCCTAGTGATACGCTGAGCAGCAGCGCCATCGTGTGGTCAATGCAGGGAAATGCACACTATATCTATTTATTATATATTTTAGAAAGTTTGTTTGAAGCCCGATTGTGATACGTTAAGCAGCAGCGCCATCTTGTGGTCAATGCTGAGAAATCTCACTAAATTGAATGTAATGCAGGCAGCCCTAGTGATACGCTTAGCAGCAGCGCCATTGTGTGGTCAATGCAGGAAATGCACACTATATCTATTATATATTTTAGAAAGTTTGTTTGAAGCCCGATTGTGATACGCTAAGCAGCAGCGCCATCGTGTGGTCAATGCTGAGAAATCTCACTAAATTTAATGTAAGGCAGGCAGCCTAGTGATACGCTGAGCAGCAGCGCCATCGTGTGGTCAATGCTGGGAAATGCACATTATATCTATATATTACATATTTTAGAAAGTTTGTTTGACGACCGATTGTTACATAGTTACATAGTTACATAGTTTGTACGGTTGAAAAAAGACACATGTCCATCAAGTTCAACCAATGGATGGGAAAGGGGAATTGGAATGGGAAAGGGGAAGTAAAAAAATTCTATACATAGGAGCTAATATTTTTTTGTTCTAGGAAATTATCTAACCCTTTTTTAAAGCCATCTACTGTCCCTGCTGTGACCAGCTCCTGCGGTAGTCTATTCAATAGATTCACAGTTCTCACAGTAAAGAAGGCTTGTCGCCTCTGCAGGTTGAACCTTTCTTTTTCCAGACGGAGGGAGTGCCCCCTTGTTTTTTGAGGGGGTTTTACATGGAATAGGATTTCACCATATTTTTTGTATGTGCCATTCATATATTTATATAAGTTAATCATGTCCCCCCTTAGTCGTCTTTTCTCAAGGCTAAATAGGTTTATAGTTCTTTTTTTTTTTTTTTTATTCTTTATTTTCATGGCTAACAGCCACATTTTTTACAGTAAAAAAAAATACAGATACGCATACATAAGGGAGGGTGAAATACATGTACAAGGTTAGGAATGCATTGAATTGAGTGACATAACCAAAATTTAACCACGTGTAGCAGCCTCGTTATTTCTAGAAAATACTGCTATATACTCCCCCCCTGTGCACACAAGAGATGATACAAGACAAAATGAGGGAGGAAAAGATGAAGAATGGGCAAGGGGTTGGAGGGGTAGCTGCTCCCCCCGGGACATCTCCGCTCCTCCAGACTGCGTCCAATATGGACTATTCACCAATGCCCGTCTGTCCCAGAATGTCTTTGTAGGAGTCGGAGTCCTGAAATATAATCCAAGGAGCCCAAGTGTGGCAGAATCTGGCATGATTATCATGAATGCTCGAGCTCAGGTCCTCCATGTGCATTATATCGTTGACCTTGGAGACCCAGAGGGACAGAGTGGGAGGAGAGGAATTCTTCCATCACAAGGGAATGCAGTGCTGCGCCGCCATCACTAGATAGTGAAGCAGGGAGAGTTTGTAGGTGTTTGCTGGGGTGTCATAGTGATGGAGGAGGAAGAAAGCCACATCCATAGTAAAGCTGGTATCAGTTACCTCGCAAATCACCTTTTTAACCCGATCCCAGAATTCTGAATGTGTGGAGGAGGGTACCATTGTCCAATCCACATCTCCAGCAGAGAGGTGATACGTTCGGAAAAATCAGATGCAGGCGAACCGGGGTCCCATACCAA
This sequence comes from Rhinoderma darwinii, assembly GCF_050947455.1. Lineage (NCBI taxonomy): Eukaryota > Metazoa > Chordata > Amphibia > Anura > Rhinodermatidae > Rhinoderma > Rhinoderma darwinii. The sequence continues at coordinate 893,439 of NW_027461949.1, read as the reverse complement.
TGCGAGAGTAGTTTAAAACTAGCTTCTTGGTAGCTCGAGCTAATTGAGGTTTTATGGGCAAGAGAGAGAATACGAGAGCATTGGTTTGTGGTTAGGGTAATTCCCAGATCCGACTCCCATTCAGAAACGTAACCAGGCGCTGGGAGGTAAGGCGGGTTCAGGAGGAGGTGATAGATCGTGGACAATGAATGGCGAACCGGCTCAGAGCCAACGCACAAGTCTTCCAGTGGAGACCTAGGAGCTAGGAATAGCTCAGAGGGTGGTAAAGAGGAGTAGAAATGGCAGAGTTGAAATATGCGCCAGTAACCCAAAGGAAGGAGTTCAGGCATCTGTGTCAACTCCTCAAGGGAGAGCCACTCCGAATTCTTCAGAAAGTGCTCTGCCCTAAATACACCCAGCGCCGCCCAGGACTTGAACACCAAGTCACTCAGTCCCGAGGGAAAAGATGGGTTCCCCAGGATCGGAGACATGGGGGAGCAGAGAGGCAGGAGGTGTGAACGGACCGCTGCAAGGGCACAACATCTGAGCGTGGGACCGATCGTGGGGTGATGATGTAGGGATGTGAGAAGTCCGCGTTTCAGCCATGGAGATACTTCGAGAGGGACCGTCGAAAAGTTTTGTTCAATACCTACCCATGCCTTAAAAGGGGCGTGTCTACACCAATCCACTACGCGCACTAAGTGAGTTGCGTTGTAATACGCGCGAATGTCAGGAAGAGCCAGTCCTCCCGACACAGAAGCAAACGACTAAGGCGTGGATGCTTGCCATTAGAGACAAAAGATATTTGTATGGAGTTGATCGCTTTAAAGAATGATGGTGGCATTGCTATAGGAAGGGCCTGGAATAAGTAGAGTAGTCGAGGTAGGATATTCATTTTAAAAATAGTACATCGGCCCATCAACGTAAATGTGCCTCCCGACCACCTAGCACAGTCCGCCTTAATCTCAGTAAGAAACCTCGGAAAGTTAAAGTTAAATATTCCCTTTAAATCTGCCGGGATATACACTCCCAGGTACTTGAGCGCCACCGAGTTCCATTTAAAACTAAAGGATTGTTCTAGCGTAGATAGAATGGGGGCGGGGAGGGAGACATTCATGGCCTCTGATTTGGCAAAGTTTATTTTAAAATTGGAAAGGCTGGAGAAGCGACGAAACTCCTGCATCAGATTCGGGAGAGAAGTGATTGGGTTGGTCAGGAAAAACAAAAGGTCGTCTGCATATGCTGCCACCTTATTGACATGGGAGCCCTCCCCTAGGCCCTGAATGTCCTGATTGGTACGAACATGCCTTAGAAACGGTTCCAAGGTCAGGATAAAAATCAGGGGAGAGAGTGGGCAGCCCTGGTGTGTCCCATTATGGATGGCAAATTCTTCCGAGAGAATGCCATTCACTCGGACCCTCGCCGAGGGGCAAGAATACAAAGACATGATCCAACTCATCATCTGAGGGCCCAGGCCAAGTCGGAGAAGTGTTTCCTCCATGTATGTCCAATTGACTCTGTCAAAAGCTTTTTCAACGTCAGTTGACAAGAGCATCAGTGGAACCCGGGACAACTTAGCCTTATGTATAAGGTTGATCGCTTTCGTGGTGTTGTCTCGGGCCTCTCTGCCCACCATGAACCCCGCCTGGTCAAGATGAATGACCCCACTGAGCAACGGAGCCAAACACATTGCCAAAATCTTCGCGAAGAGTTTAATGTCTGTATTGAGAAGTGAAATCGGCCTGTAGCTAGCACACTGAGAAGGGTCTTTCTCTGGTTTGGGAATCACAGCAATGTGGGCCCTGAGTGTGTCTGGTGGAACGCGAGCTGAGGAGGAGAAGGAGTTCAAGGATGCTAGAAAATGTTGGCTAAGGGTAGCGGTGTATTTTTTATAGTAGGGGAGTGTGAACCCGTCAGGTCCCGGGGCCTTACCATTAGCGAAGCTCCTAAGTGCATCCGCTAGTTCTGGTGGAGAGATTGGAGCCTCCAATGTGCCTAGTACCTCCTCTGACAAAGAAGGCATACCTGAGTCTGCAATGTAGTTTTTGATACGTGTTTGGAAGTTGTTCGCCGTCGTGGCCGGATTGGTGGAATCTGTGTTATATAGGGAGGCATAAAAGTCGCGGAACTGTGAGGCTATGTCTAATGGCAAGTTAGCCCGAGTAGTGGGGGATGTTGCAATAAAGGGTACGTAGGTACGTGCTTGTTGAAGTCTCAGTGCTCTGGCCAGAGACCTGCTACATTTGTTCCCATATTCGTAGAAGTGGCGCTTGCATTTCGAGAGGGTATCTTTGGCCTTAGACAATAATAGGATACGGAGCTCTTCTCGTTTCTGGAGTAACGCGACTTTACATGCTAATTCATGGGAACGCTTGTGAGTAGACTCTAAAACCCTAATTTCCGATAGAAGCCGAGCAGTGGTCTCCGTACTCTCCCTTTGAATCGAGCCCCGTGTTTAATAAAGGTGCCACGTACAACACACTTGTGCGCCTCCCACAGTACCCGTGGGTTTGTGTCTGCAGGGGTATTGGCCGTGAAGTATTCTTCAAGTGTACGCTGCACGTCTGAAGAAACCAAGGAGTCATTAAGAAGCAACGGATTGAACTTCCACTGGGATTGGTGTAATATCGGGGCCTGCAATGTTAAGGATAGAGTCACAAGGGCATGATCTGAGAAAGAGATTGAGTCAATATCGACGGCCTGTAAAATTGGGAGTGAGCAATGTTTGACAAATATTAGATCGAGTCTGGAGTAAGTGTCATGGACGGATGAGTAAAAAGAAAAATCTTTATCACCCGGATGTAATAGGCGCCATGTGTCCACAAAATTATGCTCGTGGAACGCTCGTTTAATACGGCACAGTTGGGAATGCGGGATTGACGATGTCCCCTTTGAGACATCCATGGTGGGCTCCAATGCGACATTGAAGTCACCTCCCAGGACAATGGTGCCCTCCCCAAACTCCTCTAGCTCATCCAAAAAGCCAAGCAGAGCTGAACCTTGACCCACATTGGGTAGGTAGAAGGAAGCAAAGGTGTAGATCTGCGAATTAATGCAGCCCTTGAGTAGTAGCATTCGCCCCATCCCATCACTGCGAGAGACCAGAAATTCCCATGGAAGAGTACGAGACAGGAGGATACTCGTCCCCCTAGATTTCGGATCAGGAGAGAAACTATGATAGGCGTGTGGAAACCAAAGATTAGACATCTTAAAAGGTTTTTGTTCACTGAGGTGCGTTTCCTATAGGAAAGCTACATGTAAGTGTCTACCTTTCAACATGTTGAGCAAAATGGATCGCTTCCCGGGACTATGCAACCTCTTGACATTCAACGAGCCTATCCGAAGGTCAGTCTGGGAGTGGCGGGCCATGTCCCCGATAGGTGATGAAAAAAATTAATAAAAAGAGGGGGGGGGGAGACAAAGAGGGGTAGGGGGAAAGACCAGAGAGAAAAAGGAAAATTGACAGAGAAAGAGAAAAGGACCCAAAGGCCGACACCCACGCGGCAAGAAAACCTGTGGAGAAAAGGTTAGTAACAAAACGGGAACAAGGAAAACCAAAGAGAAGTGGGGGGGGGGACCCCATGCAGCGAGCAGCGCAAAACGTTAAACAAAAACTCGTCCGATGTCCACCAAGAGGCGGGCAAGGGAGGACATAACATTGTATGTTACCTGGCCCTACAAAAAACACGGCCATATAAGCCAGCTGAACCCTTCACCTGAAAAACTGTGAGAAAAGAACACTGTAAACACAGAGCGACATTATCTGTAACCTAAGATATGAAGCATTAAACTCCTCCTATTTGGAGGACCCGGAAGACTAGTACGTCCTGTTATAAAAGGGTGAGGGGGGGGAGGTTGAGGAGGGGGGGAGGAAAGAGGAGAAAGGGGGGATAGGAGAGGGTATGAGGAGGAGGGGAAGGGGAAAGAGGGTGGAGAGAGGAAAGAGATAAGTGAGAGATTCATCAGAAAGAGCACTAATGCGACACTCAACAAGATACAGATAAAACAAATCGGATCACAAATTAGGTCTCAGGTAGTGAATGAAACCTTATGAGTAGTAATACTACTGCCTGTGACAACATCATGTGGCCTTGTGTAACAATACTAACAGGATATCGTACCACGAGCAACTTCCTGACAATTCACGAGGGGGAGAGAGGGGAGGGAGGGGGCGCATGGGTCCGATACCAAAGACATCACTAAAATGCAAGGAAGGGATAAGGGGGGGGGGGTGAGGACCAGGAACAAAAGAAGGGTAAACTGTATGTCGGGTCATATCTACAGTTCTGTGGCCATCTGTGGAATCTTCGGTGACAGCTCACTGTCCACGGAAGTCTCGGAAAGTCACGGAGGAAGTACCGGGACTGCTCACAAAGTTCTGTTGGAAAAGGCACTCCTCGGAGGAGCTGTCAGGACACCCTGTAACAAAAAAGAGACGCTAGGCGCTGTACAGAGCCCAGCGCTATAAACTGTAGATCAGGTATTGCCATGGAGATCTGAGGGTTCTTCAGAAGGTAATCTACGTCAGGCCTCAGGAGGTAGTAGCAGCGAAAGATCCAGCTGAGACCTTAATGACTCTCGGAGCGAAGGCCTGTTGAGATGTTGGCTAGGGCACGGAGTGCGCCGGCGTTGCGATGGTTCCGGCTGGTCCAGTGCCAGCCAATCCGGGACCGGAAACGATTCGATCTGCAGGAAATTGAATAAGGCCTCCAAATCTGAGAAATGGCGCAAGAGGAAGGTGGCTGATTCTTTCCTGACGACCACGTGGAACGGGTGACCCCATCTATAAGTGGCTCCCGCAGCTTTGATCTTCTCTAGTAGTCGGTGCAGGAGACGCCGCATGTAGAGCGTGCGTGGGGAGACATCTGGCTATATCGTGACCCTGCATTCATCCACCGTAACCGGACCATGTGACCACGCGCCTTGAATGATTAAATCCTTGTCCGAGTAGTAATGTAGTCTACACAAAACATCACGAGGGTTGGATGGGTCGTTCGGACCGGGTCGAGAAACCCTATGGACACGATCCAGTAAAAATGTCGCTTCCAACGGCCTATTAGTGACCGTACTAAAGATGGCAGTTATCCTGGCTGGAAGGTCATCTCTGGGACCCAGGTCTGGGAGGCCTTTCAGTCGGATATTGTTCCTACGACCCCTGTACTCTTGATCGTCCAATTGTAACGCCAGGGACTGTATATGTGTTCTGCTGGAAATGGCTGCCTGCTCCAGAGCTAGCACTCTGCTGTCAATATTGGAGACCGTTTGGTCCGTGTTGGCAATCCTAGTGTCCACCCTATCCACTTCTTGTTGTAAGGCAGCGATGTCTTGTTGGTGGGATTGTTCAATTCTAGTCACCAGGGAATCTAAGTCCTGTCTGGTAGGGAGAGCTTGGATCAGTTCCCTGAGCAGGTGCAAATCTGCATGTAATGCGGGCTGGAAGGGTACTGAATCTGGGCTTCTGGGCAGGGACACGGTGGCTGGCTGAAGTACAGGTCCAAATAGGACAGGGGACACGTGCGGTACCTCATTCTTGCTGGCCCCAGGCTGTAGTGCGGTCGTCTGTCCCTGTGCTTGAGCTCCTGCTGCTGCGTGCTGAAGGCCTGTAGTTCTGCACGTGGCAGGATGCAGTGCCGGGTGCGCCATGACACCTGGGAGTTCCTGAGAAGCGGGCGCCGCTGATAAGAAGCGCTCCATGCTAGCACTCCGTGTCTGCAAGCTAGGTAAGGAGCGGGAGGGTGTAGTGCCTTGTCCCCTACGTTTTGCTGGCATCTCCTACCGGTTTCAGACGGGCTCAGGCTGCTATTAAGCACTCTGCTGCACGTGCTCCCCCGAGATGTGTGCTTACTCCGCCATAGCTAAGCCCCGCCCCCCCAGGTTTAGTTCTTTTAATCTTTCCTCATAACTTAAATTCTCCATGCCCCTTATTAGCTTCGTTGCTCTTCTTTGTATTTTTTCCAACTCCAGGGCATCCTTTCTATGAACTGGAGCCCAGAACTGAACTGCATATTCTAGATGAGGCCTCACTAATGCTTTGTAAAGTGGTAATATTACATCCCTGTCCCGCGAGTCCATGCCTCTTTTGATACACGACAATATTTTGCTGGCCTTTGAAGCAGCTGATTGACACTGCATGCTGTTATTTAGTTTATGATTTACAATTACACCCAGATCCTTCTCATCAAGTGACTCCCCCAGTGTAGCTCCCCCTAGGACATATGATGCATACAGGTTGTTCGTACCCAGGTGCATAACTTTACATTTATCTACATTAAACTTCATCTGCCAAGTGGACGCCCAAACACTTAGTTTGTTTAAATCTGCCTGTAATTCATGAACATCTTCCATAGACTGAACTATATTACATAGCTTGGTGTCATCTGCAAAAATAGAAATAGTGCTATTAATCCCATCCTCTATATCATTAATAAATAAGTTGAATAATAGTGGTCCCAGAACTGAACCCTGGGGTACACCACTTATAACCGGGGATCATTCAGAGTAGGAATCATTGACCACAACTCTCTGGATACGGTCCTTGAGCCAATTACAAACTATACTTTCTAAACCTATAGTCCTTAATTTACCCATTAGACGTCTATGGGGACAATGTCAAATGCCTTTGCAAAGTCCAAAAACACTATATCCACAGCGGCCCCTCTGTCTAGGCTTCTGTTTACCTCTTCATAAAAACAAATCAGGTTGGTTTGACAGCTTCTGTCCTTTGTAAAACCGTGCTGGCTGTCACTTATAATACTATTTTTTGTCACATAATCCTGTATATAGTCCCTCAATAGCCCCTCAAACATTTTCCCCACAATTGATGTTAAGCTTGCTGGTCTATAATTACCCGGCGAAGACCTAGAGCCCATTTTGAAAATAGGGATCACATTTGCCCTGCACCAGTCCCTTGGCACTATACCAGTCATGAGAGACTCTCTAAATATTATGAAGAGGGGGACAGAAATAACTGAACTAAGCTCCTTAAGAACTCTAGGGTGTAACCCATCTGGTCCCGGGGCCTTGTGTACATTTATTTTATTTAATTTAGCTTGCACCATATCTACATTCATCCAATTCAGTATATCAACTGATATATTAACAGCACTGGCAGCGGCTACATCAGCTGCTCCTTCTTCTGTTGTATATACAGAGCGGAAGAACCCATTTAGTAACTCTGCCTTCTCTTGATCCCCTGTGACCAACTCCCCATTACCACTATCTAAGGGGATTGTGATACGCTAAGCAGCAGCGCCATTGTGTGGTCAATGCTGAGAAATCTCACTAAATTGAATGTAATGCAGGCAGCCTAGTGATACGCTGAGCAGCAGCGCCAACGTGTGGTCAATGCTGGGAAATGTGCACTATATATTATATATTTGAGAAAATTTGTTTGAAGCCCAATTGGGATATGCTAAGCAGCAGCGCCATCGTGTGGTCAATGTTGAGAAATCTCACTAAATTGAATGTAAGGCAGGCAGCCTAGTGATACGCTGGGCAGCAGTACCATCGTGTGGTCAATGCAGGAAATGCACACTATATCTATATATTATATATTTTAGAAAGTTTGTTTGAAGCCCGATTGTGATACGCTAAGCAGCAGCGCCATCGTGTGGTCAATGCTGAGAAATCTCACTAAATTTAATGTAAGGCAGGCAGCCTAGTGATACACTGAGCAGCAGCGCCATCGTGTGGTCAATGCTGGAAAATGCACAATATATCTATTATATAGTTTAGAAAGTTTGTTTGAAGCCCGATTGTGATACGCTAAGCAGCAGCACCATCGTGTGTTCAATGCTGAGAAATCTCACTAAATTGAATATAAGGCAGGCAGCCTAGTGATACGCTGAACAGCAGCGCCATCGTGTGGTCAATGCAGGAGAAATGTACATGTATGCGATTCCGCTGCAAAAAAACGCAACTTATTAATAATTTTAATCTTATACTCACCTAGAATTCTGTTTCTTTTTCCGGGCCAGCCTCCTGGGACGACGTTTCATCCCATGTGACTGCTGCAGTCAATCGCAGGCTGCAGCGGTCACATGGGATGAAACATCAACCCAGAGCTGCAGGATGTAGGAGGGAAGCGTCGCCATGGTAAGTATCCATTCCTGGCCGAAAAACTGCGGCACAGGGCAGTGCTTTTACACAGCGTATCTGCCTTGCATGAACATACCCGTACAGTATATACATATAGTAGCTGCTGTCTTACAACGATACAGCTGCAAACCACGTCAACATGTTGCATTCCCACGAGTCAGCACAGTTTTCAAATGATTGTTAATGTCCATGAAGTTTTTTGCAGACATTAACAATCATTTAAAAACTGCACCTTTTGATAAAACTGCATGTGCTGCATGTTTTACCGGACAATGGTTTTTACGATCTGATTGTTTGCATTAACCCCTTCCCTCTTTAGCCACTTTTGACCTTCCTGACCGAGCCTCATTTTTCAAATCTGACATGTGTCACTTTATGTGGTAATAACTCCGGAATGCTTTCACCTATCCAAGCGATTCTGAGATTGTTTTCTCGTGAAACATTGGACTTTAAGTTACTGCCAAAATTTGCTTCATATGTTCAGTATTTAATTGTGAAAAACACCAAAATTTAGCGAAAAAATGCAAAAATTAGCATTTTTCTCAATTTAAATGTATCTGCTTGTAAGACAGGCAGTTATAACACACAAAATTGTTGCTAACTAACATCCCCCATATGTCTACTTTAGATTGGCATTGTTTTTTGAACATCCTTTTATTTTTCTATGACATCACAAGGCTTAGAACTTTAGCAGCAATTTCTCACATTTTCAAGAAAATTTCAAAAGGCCATTTTTACAGGGGCCAGTTCAGCAGTGAAGTGGCTTTGAGGGCCTTATATATTAGAAACCCCCAAAAATTCACCCCATTTTAAAAACTTCACCCCTCAAAGTATTCAAAACAGCATTTAGAAAATGTCTTAACCCTTTACACATGTCACAGGAATTAAAGCAAAGTAGAGGTGAAATGTACAAATTTCATATTTTTTGGCAGAAATAAATTTTTAGTACAATTTTTTTTATAACACAGAAGGTTTTACCAGAGAAATGCAACTCAATATTTGTTGCCCCGTTTATGCAGTTTTAGGAAATATCCCACATGTGGCACTAGCATGCTAATAGACTGAAGCATCGGCCTCAGAAGCAAAGGAACACCTAGTGGATTTTGGGGCCTTATTTTTGTTAGAATAAATTTTAGGCACCATGTCAGGTTTGAAGGGCTCTTGCGGTGCCAAAACAGTCAAAATCCCCCAAAAGTGACCCCATCTGGGAAACTACACACCTCAAGGAAATTATTTAGGGGTACAGTGAACATTTTGACCGCACAGTTTTTTTACAGAAATTATTGGAAGTAGGACGTGAAAATTAAAATCTACATTTTTTCAAATAAAATGTAGGTTTAGCGATTTTTTTTCTCATTTCCACAAGGACTAAAGGAGAATAAGCACCATAAAATTTGTAAAGCAATTTCTCCCGAGTAAAACAATACCCCACATGTGGTAATAAACGGTTAGAGAAGGGCTGAGAAGGGAAAGAGCGCTATTTGGCTTTTGGAGCTCAAGTTTAGCAGGAATGGTTTGCGGAGGCCATGTCACATTTACAAAGCCCCTGAGGGGACAAAACAGTGGAAACCCCCCACAAGTGACCCCATTTTGGAAACTACACCCATTGAGGAAATTATCTAGGGGTATAGTGAGCGTTTTGACCCAACATAATTTTTGCATAAATTATTGGAAGTAGGCCCTGAAAATGACAATCTAAATTTTTTCAAAGAAAATGAAGGTTTAGCTAATTTTTTCTCATTTCCACAAGGACTGAAGGAGAAAAAGCACCGTAAAATTTGTAAACCAATCTCTCCCGAGTAAAACAGTACCCCACATGTGGTAATAAACGGCTGTTTGGACACACGGCAGGGCTTCAAAGGGATGGAGTGCCATTTGGCTTTTGGAGTTCCCATTTAGCAGGAATTGTTTGCGGAGGCCATGTCACATTTACAAAGTCCCTGAGGAGACAAAACAGTGGAAACCCCCACAAGTGACCCCATTTTGGAGACTACACCCATTGAGGAAATTATCTAGGGGTATAGTGAGCGATTTGACCCCACAGTTTTTTTGCAGAAATTATTGGAAGTAGGCCCTGAAAAGAAAAATCAACATTTTTTCAAAGAAAATGTAGGTTTAGCTTATTTTTACTCATTTCCACAAGGACTGAAGGAGAAAAAGCACCACAAAATTTGTAAAGCAATTTCTCCCGAGTAAAAAAATGCCCCACATGTGGTAATTAACGGCTGTTTGGAGACACGGCTTGGCTTAGAAGGGAAAGAGCGCTATTTGGCTTTTGGAGATCACATTGAGCAGGAATAGTTTGCGGCGGCCATGTCACATTTGCAAAGCCCCTGAGGGGAAAACAATGAAAACGCCCAAAAAGTGACACCATTTAGGAAACTACACCTCTTGAGGAATTTATCTAGGGGCGTAGTGAGAATTTTGACCCCACAGATGTTTCATAGAATTTATTAGAATTGGGCAGTGAAAATAAAAACAATCCTTTTTCTTCAATAAGACGTAGCTTTAGCGCAAATTTTTTCATTTTCACAACAAATAAAGGAAAAAAAAGAACTCAACATTTGTAAAGCAATTTCTCCCGAGTACGGCAATACCCCATATGTGGTCATAAACTGCTGTTTGGGCACACGGCAGGGCTCAGAAGGGAAGGACCATTGCTGGATTGGTTTCTGGGCGCCTGTGGGCCCAAAACAGTGGAAACCCCCCAGAAGCGACCCAATTTTGGAAACTACACCCCTCAATGCATTTACCTAGGGGTGTAGTGAGCATGTTAACCCTGCAGGTGTTTTGTAGAAATTAGTGTGAACTCGATGTTGCAGAGTGAAAATGGGATTTTTTCCACAGATATGTGGACAATATATGGTGCCCGGCTTGTGCCACCATAACAAGACAGCTCTCTAATTATTATGCTGGGTTTCCTGGTTTTAGAAACACCCTACATGTGGCCCTAATCTCTTGCCTGGACAGTCGACCAGGCTCAGGAGTGAAAGCGTACCATGTAAAATTGAGGCCTAATTTGGCGATTTACAAAGTATTGGTTCACAACTGCAGAGGCTCAGATGTGAAATAATAAAAATAAACCTCTGGGAAGTGACCCCATTATGGAAACTGCACCCCTCAATGCATTTATTAAGGGGTGTAGTGAGCATTTTCACCCCACAGGTCTTTTCCATAAATGAATGCGCTGTGGATGGTGCAAATTAAAAATTTATATTTTTCCCTAGATATGCCATTCAGTGGCAAATATGTAGTGCCCAGCTTATGCCACTGGAGACACACACCCCAAAAAATGCTAAAAGGGTTCTCCCGGGTATGACGGTGCCATATATGTGGAAGGAAACTGCTGTTTGGGGACGCTGTAGGGTTCAGATGGGAGGAAACGCCATTTGGCTTTTGGAGCGTGGATTTTGCTTGGTAGTAGTTTTGTTTGGAGTCTTACTGGTGTTTCCGTTTATAATGTAGGGCATATGTAAGCCGGGCGGAGTATATAAGGGGCATAGTCAGGTGGTATAATAATGGGGTAAAAAAAAACAATAAAATGATCCATAGATGTGTGTTACGCTGTGACACAATCATTTCTGCACAGGCTGGTGTCGCACTGATATATGGCGTCCTTTATTATCCCCCTTTTGATCCACACTCCGCGCCTTTGTAGTTTGGGGAATTTTGCTAGGAAGTGTTGTCCTGGTATAATACGGGCACTGTCGCTTCCAGCGGATATGTTTGGGCCCTCCCTTTCCTGGTTCCCTAATTTTAGGTCCTTGATAAATCGCCTCTTCAAACAGAAGAAATGTTCCCCTCGGGCACAACTGCATATTTTTTTATTTCCTGACTTATTGGAGCCATAACTAATTTTATTTTTCATAGACGTAGCGGTATGAGGACTGGTTTGTTGTGGGTCGAGCTGTAGTTATTATTGGTACCATTTTGGGGTACATGCAACTCTTTGATCACCTTTTATCCTATTTTTTGGAAGGCCAGGTAAACAAAAAAATGCAATTCTGGCACAGCTTTTGTCTTTTTTTTTATACAGCGTTCACCATGCGTTATAAATTACATGTTAACTTTATTCTGCGGGTCAGTACGATTCCGGCGATACCTATTTTATAGGACTTTTTTATGTTTTACAACTTTTTGCACAATAAAATTACTTTTGTAAAAAATAATGTATTTTTTCTGTCGCCAAGTTGTGAGAACCATAACTTTTTCATTTTTTTGTCGACGGAGGTGTATGAGGGCTTGTTTTTTGCGGGACGAGCTATAGTTTTTATAGGTACCATTTTTGGATACGTGCGACTTTTTGATCACTTTTTATTCTAACATTTGTAGGGCAAAGTGACAAAAAAACAGAAACTCTGGTAACGTTTTTTACGGGTTTTTTTTACGCTGTTCACCGCGTGCAATAAATAATATAATATTTTGATACCTCTGGTCGTTACGGTCGTGGCGATATCAAATACATATGGTTTATTATTATTTTTCAATAATAAAGGACTTGATAAGAGTAAAAGGGGGATTGGGTTTTATTTGATTACTTGAAACTTTTATTGTTTTCAAACTTTTATTATTTGCACTTTTTTTTACACTTTTTCTCAAGTCCCACTAGGGGACTTGAAGGTCCAACGGTCAGATTATTTTTTTTCTAATACATTGCACTACCTATGTAGTGCAATGTATTAGATCTGTCAGCCATTCACTGACTGCAAGCCGATTAGGCTTCGCCTCCCGTCGGGGCCTAAATCGGCTTCCGTAATGGCAGAGCAGGAGACCATTGTGTCTCCTGTTGCCATAACAGCAGTCGCCAGTCCTGATTGCCTGTCAGGGCTGGCGATCTGCTAGTAACCGCTACGATGAAGCAATCGCTTTCGATTGCTGCATCGAAGGGGTTAATGGCAGGGATCGGAGCTAGCTCCGGTTCCTGTCGTTACAGGTGGATGTCAGCTGTACAGTACAGCTGAGATCCGGTGATGATGGCACCGGCTCATCTTCTGAGCTGGTCCCAAACATTCGGCGTATATGTACGGCAAGATGCGGGAAGTCAATGCTTTCCATGACGTACATTTACGGCAAATGTCGGGAAGGGGTTAAAGGTTATGAACACCTTTTGAAACTTTTTTTTTTTTTAAATGTCAGTCAGTGTGTTTTGTGCAACTTTATAATTAGTTTTTATTAAAAAATCTTTTTACTTTTTGAGATACAGCTGCTCTGTTACCTGTATACAGAGAAGCTGTATCCTACGCTGAATACTGAACTTGTCAGGTCTGTGGGACTGATGGGTTCAGTGTCAGCGGGTCCTGTGTGTCCTGTGTGTCTGACATGCTGGATCCACCTGTAATACATCACATCTAAGTTAGATGTGATAGATTATAGGTGGATACAGTCGACTACTCTATTGACACCGCCAATAAAACGAAAACCTTGTGAAACGGAGACAAACAGAAACCATTAGCAACGGAAGCGTTACCATTGAAATGGTAACAGAATGCTATGGTTTCCGTTTGGTTTCCGTTCGTAGGTTCCCCTGACGGAAAGGTCTGACGGAACCCATGAACGGAACCACGATGCAGGTGAGAACGAAGCCTAATTATTACTGTATGATCTTTACAGATGGTGGAGGGTACTATTTTTTGGGGTATAAGCAACTCCCAGAATATGATTACCATAATTCTGGTCATACTGGAAGCTGCTAACCTGACTTTGCAAATGATCTCTGTACTGAAATGTATTTGTACTGAGCTTTGTTCTGGTCCTGTATTCATGTACTGAGCTTGGTTCTGGTGCTGTATATATCTAATGAGATTTGTTCTGGAACTGTACATATGTAATGAGCTTGGTTCTGGTGTTGTGTATAGAACTATATTGCTTGTAAAATGTACAAATGTTTTTATGCTCGGGTTACATAAAAAAAATTTGGAAAATAAATGACACGTCATTGATTGGTAGAGAAAACAAACATGGCGAGGGTGGAAGGAGATGTTGGGAAAGAGGTTGGGGGGGGGGGCGCCAAACTGAATCTTTGCCCCGGGTACTGGAGAACCTAGCTACGACCTCTGCTATGTGTGTTGTATGTATGTGTGTGTGTGTGTGTGTGTGTGTGTGTGTGTGTGTGTGTGTGTATATGTTCCAGTATGTGTGTGTATATGTGTACATATGTCTCTATGTTAGTGTATATATATTTATGCCTCTGTGTGTGTTTATATATGTGTGGGTATACTCAGGGCCGTCGTCAGCACCCGGCGAACCCGGGCAAGTTCCAGGGCCCATTACCCTTGGGGGGGCCCACTCGGCCGCCGGGTGCTGTCGCTGCTGTCATCACGGCATCACTGTCCATATATGGACAGTCCGTGAAATTCATGGACAGTCCGTGAAATGAGAGGACTTTTGGAAACTGTCCGGAATAAAAAGAATGCGTCCGTGATTTCTATATTTTTTTGTTGTGCAAGGAGCTGCACATATGCCAATTGTGGCTGCGTGATGACCTCTCATGTAGAACATTGTTAGCAGCCTTCCCAGCCTCCGCGCACCACGTCTGGTCTGTAGGACTAGCAGGGGCCTCCTACCTGCCAGAGAGGACAACGGAGAGGAGGAAATCCGACAGCGGAGAGAGTGCGGCTTGGCTGGGACCTGACAGGTGACACAGGAGAATCTATGCAGAGCAGGACGCTGGGCTGCCGTTACTTCAGCTTGTACTGCTGATATGTGAAGCCCCTGCCCGGTGGCTTGCTCTGTATCTAATTCACTGCCCAGCAGCTGTACAGGTCAGCAGCACCCGGCTCCTTCACTGTGTCTGCACCACTGACCTGCATAGCTGCTGCTGCTGCTAAAATGTCTACTAAACCCTGTACAGCCCAGTACTCCCTTGATAGCCCCTTCAGTTCCTAATCTCCCTCTGTACACCCCTCCCCCCAGCACTGGAGCACCACCCCGTGCTGAAGAAGTCAGAGGAGACAGAAGTTGCCGAAGAAGCAGTCTACAGGAAGGAGATAAGTGTCAATGTGTCTAAAGACAAAGAGGTGACTGGAGTGTGACTCAATGTATGTATGTATGTATGTATGTATGTATGTAGTGTGTGTGTAATGGCTCTATATGTGTGTGTATATGTAGTTTGTGTGTGTATGTAATATTTGTGCGAGTGCGTGTGTATATTTGTGTGCATTTTGTATATATATGTAGTGTGTGTGTAGTGTATGTGTGCAGTATGTATGTGTGCAATGTGTGTATATGTAGTATGTGGGCAGTATGCATGTATGTATGTATGTATGCAGTATGTATGTGTGCAGTATGTATGTGTGCAGTGTGTATGTGTGCAGTGTGTATATGTGCATTGTGTGTATATGCAGTGTGTGGGCAGTATGTTTGTATGTGTGCAGTATGTATGTATGTATGTATGTATTTATTCAGTATGTATGTGTGCAGCATGTATGTATGTATGTATTTATTTATTCAGTGTGTATGTGTGCAGTATGGATGTGTGCAGTATCTATGTGTGTATGTGTGCAGTATGTATGTGTGTATGTATGTATGTATATGTGCAGTATGTATATGTGTGCAGTATGTATATGTGCATTGTGTGTATCTGTAGTGCATGGGCAGTATTTATGTATGTGTGCAGTATATATATGTGCAGTGTGAGTATATGTAGTGTGTGGGCAGTATGTGTGTGTGCAGTATGTATGTGTGCAGTATGTATGTATGTATGTATGTATGTGTGCAGTATGTATGTATATATGTATGCAGTATGTATGTGTGCAGTATGTATGTGAGCAGTATGTATGTGTGCAGTGTGTATGTTTGCAGTGTGTATATGTGCATTGTGTGTATATGCAGTGTGTGGGCAGTATGTTTGTATGTGTGCAGTATATATGTATGCATTTAGTATGTATGTGTGCAGCATGTATGTATGTATGTATTCAGTGTGTCTGTGTGCAGTATGGATGTGTGCAGTATCTATGTGTGCAGTATGTATGTGTGTATGTATGTATGTATGTATGTGCAGTATGTATGTGTAATATGGATATATGTATGTGTCCAGTATGTGTATGTGCAGTGTGTGCAGTATGTATGTGTGCAGTATGTGTATATGTAGCGTGTGGGCAGTATATATGTATGCATGTATGTCTGCAGTATGTATGTGTGTGCAGTATGTATGTATGTATGTATGTGTGCAGTATGTATATGTGCAGTATGTATATAGGTATGTATGTGTGCAGTATGTATGTGTGTGTGTGCAGTATGTATGTGTGTGCAGTATGTATATGTGCAATATGTATGTATGTATGTATGCATGCAGTATGTGTAGTGTGTGCAGTATGTATGTGTGCAGTATGTATGTGTTCAGTGTGTATATATGTAGCGTGTGGGTAGTATATATGTATGCAGTGTGGGCAGTATGTATGTGTGCAGTATGTATGTGTGCAGTATGTATGTGTGCAGTATGTATGTGTGTGTGCAGTATGTATGTGTGTGCAGTATGTATATGTGCAATATGTATGTATGTATGTATGGATGTATGTGTGCAGAATGTATGTGTGCAGTATGTATGTATGTATGTATGTATGTATGTGTGGAGTATGTATGTGTGTGTTTGCAGTATGTATGTGTGTGCAGTATGTATGTATGTATGTATGTGTGCAGTATGTATGTGTGTGCAGTATGTACAGTGAAGGAAATAAGTATTTGATCCCTAGCTGATTTTGTAAGTTTGCCCACTGTCACAGACATGAATAGTCTAGAATTTTTAGGCTAGGTTAATTTTACCAGTGAGAGATAGATTATATTTAAAAAAAAAAAACAGAAAATCACATTGTCAAAATTATATATATTTATTTGCATTGTGCACAGAGAAATAAGTATTTGATCCCTTTGGCAAACAAGACTTAATACTTGGTGGCAAAACCCTTGTTGGCAAGCACAGCAGTCAGACATTTTTAGTAGTTGATGATGATGGCCCACTCCTCTTTGCAGATCATCTGTAAATCATTAAGATTTTGAGGCTGTCGCTTGGCAACTCCGATCTTCAGCTCCCTCCATAAGTTTTCGATGGGATTAAGGTCTGGAGACTGGCTAGGCTACTCCTTGACCTTAATGTGCTTCTTTTTGAGCCACTCCTTTGTTGCCTTGGCTGTATGTTTTGGGTCATTGTCGTGCTGGAAGACCCAGCCACGGGCCATTTTTAATGTCCTGGTGGAGGGAAGGAGGTTGTCACTCAGGATTTGACGGTACATGGCTCCATCCATTCTCCCATTGATGCGGTGAAGTAGTCCTGTGCCCTTAGCAGAGAAACACCCCCAAAACATAATGTTTCCACCTCCATGCTTGACAGTGGGGACGGTGTTCTTTGGGTCATAGGCAGCATTTCTCTTCCTCTAAACACGGCGAGTTGAGTTAATGCAAAAGAGCTCAATTTTAGTCTCAACTGACCACAGCACCTTCTCCCAATCACTCTCAGAATCATCCAGATGTTCATTTGCAAACTTCAGACGGGCCTGTACATGTGCCTTCTTGAGCAGGGGGACCTTGCGGGCACTGCAGGATTTTAATCCATTACGGCGTAATGTGTTACCAATGGTTTTCTTGGTGACTGTGGTCCTAGCTGCCTTGAGATCATTAACAAGTTCCACCCGTGTAGTTTTCGGCTGAGCTCTCACCTTCCTCAGGATCAAGGATGCCCCACGAGGTGATATTTTGCATGGAGCCCCAGATCGATGTCGATTGACAGTCATTTTGTATGTCTTCCATTTTCTTACTATTGCACCAACAGTTGTCTCCTTCTCACCCAGCGTCTTACTTATGGTTTTGTAGCCCATTCCAGCCTTGTGCAGGTCTATGATCTTGTCCCTGACATCCTTAGAAAGCTCTTTGGCCTTGCCCATGTTGTAGAGGTTAGAGTCAGACTGATTAATTGAGTCTGTGGACAGGAGTCTTTTATACAGGTGACCATGTAAGACAGCTGTCTTTAATGCAGGCACCAAGTTGATTTGGAGCGTGTAACTGGTCTGGAGGAGGCTGAACTCTTAATGGTTGGCAGGGGATCAAATACTTATTTCTCTGTGCACAATGCAAATAAATATATATAATTTTGACTATGTGATTTTCTGTTTTCTTTTTTATATAATCTATCTCTCACTGGTAAAATTAACCTAGCCTAAAAATTCTAGACTGTTCATGTTTTTGACAGTGGGCAAACTTACAAAATCAGCAAGGGATCAAATACTTATTTCCTTCACTGTATATGTGCATTGTGTGTATCTGTAGTGTGTGGGCAGTATTTATGTATGTGTGCAGTATATATATGTGCAGTGTGTGTGCAGTATGTATGTGTGCAGTATGTATGTGTGCAGTGTGTGTATATGTAGCGTGTGGGCAGTATATATGTATGCAGTGTGGGCAGTATGTATGTATGTATGTATGTATGTATGTGCGCAGTGTGTGAATATGTAACATGTGTGCATTATGTATAGGTATGTATGCAGTGTGTAGATGGTGTGTGCAGTATGTTTGTATGTATGTATGTATTAGAAACAGGGAGAGAACCTCCAGCTCACCGGTCTGCGTCTCCAGCAGCGTCACTCGGATCCCCGCGACGGCCCGCGGTAAGGAACAGCAATGTAGGAGAAAAAATGATCCAGCGCTGATAGTAATTTAAAAGGGAAATGAGAGTCCCATGTTTATTGAAGAAAGATCTTAAAATCGGAGGGGAGACGCAGTCCCAAGGTGCAAGTAGTCAGGGTAGATACCCAAGCCTACGCGTTTCGAATGCGATCTGCGTTCTTAATCATGGCAAGTATGTAAGTATGTGTGCATTGTGTAGATGTAGTGTGTGCAGTATGTACACTACCATTCAAAAGTTTGGGGTCACCCAGACAATTTTGTGTTTTCCATGAAAACTCACACTTATATTTATCAAATGAGTTGCAAAATGACTAGAAAATATAGTCAAGACATTGACAAGGTTAGAAATAATGATTTTTATTTGAAGTAATAATTTTCTCCTTCAAACTTTGCTTTGTGGGAAAGGACACAGAGACATAAGAGACTTTCTACGCCAGTTTTCACACTTTTTAAGAAATGGGACGTGGTAAAGGCAAAGGGGCTGTGAGCCAACAAATTTATTATGATTAACCCCAGAAAACTGGCGTCAATTATAGTGGAAGTCTACGCCAGCTCCTCGCTAACATAGATTTCACTCCATGGGGCATAGCAAGGTAGAGGCCCGTGCTGGACCTCATACTTTGCCCCCCCCCCCTTCATCTGACCAAACCCTGGCCTCCCATTGGACAGTTAAATTAAAAATATATATATACACTACCATTCAAAAGTTTAGGGTCACTTAGAAATTTCCTTATTTGCACAGTTTTTTTTCAATGAAGATAACATTAAATTAATCAGAAATACACTCTATACATTGTTAATGTGGTAAATGACTATTCTAGCAGCAAACATCTGGTTTTTAATGCAATATCTACATAGGTGTATAGAGGCCCATTCCCAGCAACCATCACTCCAGTGTTCTAATGGTACATTGTGTTTGCTAACTGTGTTAGAAGGCTAATGGATGATTAGAAAACACTTGAAAACCCTTGTGCAATTATGTTAGCACCGCTGTAAACAGTTTTGCTGTTTAGAGGAGCTATAAAACTGACCTTCCTTTGAGCTAGTTGAGAATCTGGAGCATTACATTTGTGGGTTCGATTAAACTCTCCAAATGGCTAGAAAAAGAGAAACTCGACAGTCTATTCTTGTTCTTAGAAATTAAGGCTATTCCATGCGAGAAATTGCCAAGAAACTGAAGATTTCCTACAACGGTGTGTATTACTCCCTTCAGAGGACAGCACAAACAGGCTCTAACCAGAGTAGAAAGACAAGTGGGAGGCCCCGCTGCACAACTGAGCAACAAGCCAAGTCCATTAGAGTCTCTACTTTGAGAAATAGATGCCTCACAGGTCCTCAACTGGCAGCTTCATTAAATAGTACCCGCAAAACGCCAGTGTCGACGTCTACAGTGAAGAGGCGACTCCGGAATGCTGGTGTTAGGGATCTGCCAGGTACTACGTCTAGGTATACTCCTGGGATTAATCAATCCACACCTGAGGCCAGACCTGTTCGACTGACACCATCTCCCACCAACCAGGGTGGCAGGCTCAGGAGTGGGAGAGCCTATCGCGGCCTGGTCAGTCGGAGTTAGCTCCGCCCCCTGTCCTTTATTACCTGCTGTGTTCTCCTCCTCAGTGCTTGTAATTCTTTTGGATTCCTGGCCCCACTGCTGCTTGCTCCAGCCTGCTTCTGCCGTGCTTCTGCCTTGCTGCTGTTCTGCTTAACCCGCTTTGCTTTTCCTCCGGCTTGCTTCCTCCTCCGTGCTCACTGGGGTATACTCCACTTCATCCTGGTCCTGACAACTCATTCACCGCTCCGTTTCCTCGCGGCGTTCCGTGGGCTACTGCCCCTTCCCTTGCGTGTTCCCTGTTTGTTCTCCCGTGCACTTAGACAGCGTAGGGACCGCCGCCCAGTTGTACCCCGTCGCCTAGGGCGGGTCGTTGCAAGTAGGCTGGGACAGGGCGGTGGGTAGATTAGGGCTCACTTTCCCTTCACCTCCTTCCTGCCATTACAGCTGGTCTTCAGGGCAGAGTGGCAAAGAAAAAGCCATATCTGAGACTGGCTAATAAAAGGAAAAGATTAATATGGGCAAAAGCACACAGACATTGGACAGAGGAAGATTGGAAAAAAGTGTTATGGACAGACGAATCGAAGTTTGAGGTGTTTGGATCACACAGAAGAACATTTGTGAGACGCAGAACAACTAAAAAGATGCTGGAAGAGTGCCTGACGCCATCTGTCAAGCATGGTGGAGGTTATGTGATGGTCTGGGGTTGCTTTGGTGCTGGTAAAGTGGGAGATTTGTACAAGGTAAAAGGGATTTTGAATAAGGAAGGCTATCACTCCATTTTGCAACGCCATGCCATACCCTGTGGACAGCGCTTGATTGGAGCCAATTTCATCCTACAACAGGACAATGACCCAAAGCACACCTCCAAATTATGCAAGAACTATTTAGGGAAGAAGCAGGCAGCTGGTATTCTATCTGTAATGGAGTGGCCAGCGCAGTCATCAGATCTCAACCCCATAGAGCTGTTGTGGGAGCAGCTTGACAGTATGGTACGCAAGAAGTGCCCATCAAGCCAATCCAACTTGTGGGAGGGACTTCTGGAAGCATGGGGTGAAATTTCTCCCGATTACCTCAGCAAATTAAGAGCTAGAATGCCAAAGGTCTGCAATGCTGTAATTGCTGCAAATGGAGCATTCTTTGACGAAAGCAAAGTTTGAAGGAGAAAATTATTATTTCAAATAAAAAACATTATTTCTAACCTTGTCAATGTCTTGACTATATTTTCTAGTCATTTTGCAACTCATTTGATAAATATAAGTGTGAGTTTTCATGGAAAACACAAAATTGTCTGGGTGACCCCAAACTTTTGAACGGTAGTGTAAGTGAATACAGTGCAGTGAAATTCAGTGACTCACAGGTGACATCTTCTCAGAATGGAGTCGTTCATGTTCTCTTTTCTTCTTCATCCGACCCAGAACACCATGTTGACTTCCAGTCTTCTTCATCTCCAATGCCCAAGCGCGAACCACAAGATATGTCATGAAAGTGTTGATGTAACCTGTATACCACGTTCACGTGACCCAATGTGCCACGTCACAGCTTATTCAAATCATGGAAGCGTTCAGTCTACATGACTACCGCCCGTCACGGTGTGCATACCTTAGATCAAAATTTTGACATATAACTAACTCTAAACCTCATAAGCTAATTTTCTTTAGCTATTATACTAGGATGTACAATTCTATATTAAAATATTATCATATTAGTCATGTGGCCTAGTATACCCACATCCAGCGATGGGTGGGATGGGTGAAACATAAAATAGTTTTCCATGAGTTTTGGACTGTGATGTGCTGCTGATCTCCCCTTTTGGGGGTAATATACAGGGAATATGGGGGTTATATAAGGGACTCCCATCATCCCTGTATATACCAGCCATCATCCCCATATATAACCACCATTATCCGTGTATGAACCAGCCTACCATTATCTCAGTATAAAATCTCCATCACCCCTGTATATACCATTAGGGCGGGCACTGTCAGCTTGCTGTGGCGTGCGGGCATTGTGGCTAAAGAAGAAGTAAATGGGGTGGGCATTGAGGACACCGTGGACCAATAGGATGCCTGAAATGCCGGTATATGGGAGAAGTCCAGCAGAATCTGAAAATATGCCTCCTGATTGCTTAGGCTGGGTTCACACGACTTATTTTCAGACGTAAACGAGGCGTATTATGCCTCGTTTTACATCTGAAAATAAGGCTACAATACGTCGGCAAACATCTGCCCATTCATTTGAATGGGTTTGCCGACGTACTGTGCAGACAACCTGTCATTTACGCGTCGTCGTTTGACAGCTGTCAAACGACGACGCGTAAAAATACAGCCTCGTCAAAAGAAGTGCAGGGCACTTCTTTCACACGTAATTTGAGCCGTTTCTTCATTGAACTCAATTAAGCACAGCTCAAAATTTACGGCTGTCAGAGAAGCCCCGCAAAATGCGAGGAGGAGCATTTACGTCTGAAACAAGGCAGCTGTTTTCTCCTGAAAACAGTCTGTCTTTTCAGACGTAAAAGCCTGCTATTGTGTGCACATACCCTTAAAGGCTATGTACACCTTTGCACAGTTTTTTTTTAAATTGCCTTGTATGTATTTTGTAAAATAAATCACATTTCTAATTGGTCTACCATTTGTCTTCTGTACCTGCAGTGTATTTCAGTTCATGGCCAGCTGCTGTATTCAGTTATCTCTCTAAGGCCCTGTTCACACCTGCGTTGGTGTGTTTCGTTGTTCTGCTCCATCAGTGGTGCAGAACAAAGGAATAACGTAAGCAACTGTTCCGTCGCACAACGGACACCGCCACCTGCCGAC
This sequence comes from Rhinoderma darwinii, assembly GCF_050947455.1. Classification (NCBI taxonomy): domain Eukaryota; kingdom Metazoa; phylum Chordata; class Amphibia; order Anura; family Rhinodermatidae; genus Rhinoderma; species Rhinoderma darwinii. The sequence continues at coordinate 870,387 of NW_027461949.1, read as the reverse complement.
AGAACCCATTCACTTTAGTGTGTTCCATTGGCTTTCCGTCAGGCGGGGGACCGTGATTTTACCAGAGACAATAGTGCAGATGTGAACGAGGCCTTATCCGTCAGTCATCACCCTAATGGCAAACTGAGCAGCTCCTCCTTTGCAGGCTCATGAACAAGCATTTACTGTGGAATCTGCGCATGTGCATGGTCCTAATTACTGCATACCTCCTAACCGTCCCGGATATAGGGGGGTAGTCCAGGATTCTGGGCGCTGTTACACTGTCCCAAGCGGCCGGTGGTATGTCTTGGTGTCAACTGTATCTGCGTCCTCAGGATGCAGATACAGTTTAATCCAATGCTAATGAAAGGGATCGTCAGCTCCCTGCTTCTGTATTAGTACCACTCGCCGAGGAATTCCCGGGCACAGCGCTACTTTAAGTGCGGAGCCCCTTGTCTCACTATCCATATATGAACATTGACGTCGGGGACTACTCCTGGAACGGAATCCACTGCCTTTCCATTGCCGATGGTCTGGCCGGGGATTCCGCTCCTAGGCGGAACCCCTGATGTCACTTTCCATATATGTACAATTACATCAAGGGCTCCTCCTGGAGAGCAATCCTTGGCCACAGCGTGGCCGACGCTCTGGACAGAGATTCTGCTCCTATAGGGAATGCCTTACGTCACTGTCCATATATGGACAGTGACGGCAGGGGCTCCTCCTGGAGTGGAATCCCTGGGGGAGTGGCACCATCTACATGGGCACTGTGTGTGACACTATCTATATGGGCACTGGCGCTTTATATGTGTGCACTGGTACTAGGGGTAGCTAAGGGGGCATTAAACTGTATGGGGGCAGCTATTTGTCATTATACTGTGTAGGGGGTCCTATGGGAACATAATAATGAGTGGCCTGAACCGGGTATGTGTGGGCGGAGATTACTTAGATTAGATACTTGAAAGTTGGTAGGTATGTTTACTGGTGTGTGCTGGGGCAGAGCGAGTGTGCCTACTCCAAATTTGCAGCATAAGGCAATGAGGTTGCTTTACCACATGCCAATGCTGCAATTTTGGGAATTGCTCCCTCTAGTGACCAGCACATGGAAATGTTATAAATTAGAATCTGATTTATAATATTTCCTGACTTGTGAAAAAATTAAAAAATTAAAACAATGTTTAATCACTTATATACTAACTGTTTAACTGAAAAAAATAAATAATTCCTAGCGACACATTCCCTTTAATACTGGCGTTTCATACACCAGTCCTATTAAACAGTTTGCTGGAGTAAGATGCAACACATTTATTAACAGGCGAACGACTCTTAATAAATGTGTCACATCTTTTAGCTGCAACGCGGCCTGTCATCAGTACTTTCTACGTGCTGTGGCCTGCTGTACATTTAAAGTACATTTTAAAAATATATTTTATTGTCTGATTGGGGGGGAGGTATGGGTCTGGCACGGACCTTTGCCTTGTTACGCCCCCCAGAGATAAATCAGGGCCACACTATACATATAGATTTCTGCTATAATTTACATCAGTTACTGGCGTAAATTATAGTAAAATTGTTGGCCATTTCTGCTAAGCCCCGCTCATTTTTTGCCCCCAAAAATTATGACATTTGCGTATTTTGTGAATTTTCTACGCTAATAAACTGTTGTAGAAAGGTTAATATATTCCCCCCAAAGGCTACAGACCGTAATACAATATCTTAACCCCTTCCCTCTATAGCCACTTTTGACCTTCCTGACAGAGCCTCATTTTTCAAATCTGACATGTGTCACTTTATGTGGTAATAACGTCGGATTGCTTTTAGCTATCCAAGCGATTCTGAGATTGTTTTCTCATGACACATTGGACTTGTTGTTACTGGCAAAATTTGCTCGATATGTTCAGTATTTAATTGTGAAAAACACCAAAATTTAGCGAAAAATTGCAAACATTTGCATTTTTCTCAACTTAAATGTATCTGCTTGTAAGACAGGCAGTTATAACACACACAATTGTTGCTAACTAACATCCCCCATATGTCTACTTTAGTTTGGCATCGTCTTTTGAACATCCTCTTATTTTTCTAGGACGTTACAAGGCTTTGAACTTTAGCAGCAATTTCTCACATTTTCAAGAAAATTTCAAAAGGCTATTTTTACAGGGGCCCGTTCACTTGTGAAGTGGCTTTGAGGGCCTTATATATTAGAAACCCCAAAAAAGTCACCCCATTTTGAAAACTTCACCCCTCAAAGTATTCAAAACAGCATTTAGAACATTTCTTAACCCTTTAAACTTTTCACAGGAATTAAAGCAATGTAGGGGTGAAATTTACAAATAAATTTTTAATCCATTTTTATTTATAACACAGAAAGTTTTTCCATAGAAATGCAACTCAATATTTATTGCCCAGATTCTGCAGTTTTAGGAAATATCCCATATGTGGCCGTAGCGTGCTACTGGACTGAAGCACCGGCCTCAGAAGCAAAGGAGCACCTAGTGGATTTTGGGCCCTTATTTTTATTCAAATATATTTTAGGCACCATGTCAGGTTTCAAGGGCTCTTGCGGTGCCAAAACAGTGGAAATCCACCAAAAGTGATCCCATTTGAGAAACTACACACCTCAAGGAAATTATCTAGGTGTATACTGACCCCGCAGGTTTTTTGCAGAAATTATTGGAAGTAGGCCCTGAAAATAAAAATCTAAATTTTTTCAAAGAAAATGTAGGTAAAGCTAATTTTTTCTCATTTCCACAAGGACTGAAGGAGAAAAGGCACCACAACATTTGTAAAGCAATTTCTCCCGAGTAAAACAATACCCCACATGTGGTAATAAATGGCTGTTTGGACACACGGCAGGGCTTAGAACGGATGGAGCACCATTTGGCTTTTGGAGTTCACATTTAGCAGGGATGGTTTGCGGAGGCCATGTCACATTTACAAAGCCCCTGAGGGGATAAAACAGTGTAAACCCCCCACAAGTGACCTCATTTTGGAAACTACACCCATTGAGGAAATTATCTAGGGGTATACTGAGCGTTTTGACCCCACAGGTTTTTTGCAGAAATTATTGGAAGTAGGCCCTGAAAATAAAAATCTACATATTTTCAAAGAAAATGTAGTTTTAGCACATTTTTTCTCATTTCCACAAAGACTGAAGGAGAAAAAGTCAGCAAAATTTGTAAAGCAATTTCTCCCGAGTAAAACAGTACCCCACATGTGGTAATAAACGGCTGTTTGGACACACGGCAGGGCTTAGAATGGAAAGAGCGCTATTTGGCTTTTGGAGATCACATTTAGCAGGAATGGTTTGCGGAGGCAATGTCGCATTTGCAAAGCCCCTGAGGGGCAAAACAATGAAAACACCCAAATAGTGACTCCCTTTAGGAAACTACACCCCTTGAGGAATCCATCTAGGAGTATTGTGAGCATTTTGACCCCATAGATGTTTCATAGAATTTATTAGAATTGGGCAGTGAAAATAAAAACAATCCTTTTTCTTCAATAAGACGTAGTTTTACCGCAAATTTTTTGGATTTCTCAACAAATAATGCAAAAAAAGAACACAACATTTGTAAAGCAATTTCTCCCGAGTACGGCAATACCCCATATGTGGTCATAAACGGCTGTTTGGGCACACGGCAAGGCTCAGAAAGGAAAGAGCGCCATTTGGAGTGCAGATTTTGCTGGATTGGTTTCTGGGCACCTGTGGGACCAAAACTGTGGATACCCCGCAGAAGTGACCACATTTTGGAAACTACGCCCTCAATGCATTTGTCTAGGGGTGTAGTAAGCATGTTAACCCTGCAGGTGTTTTGTAGAAATTAGTGTGCACTCGATGTTGCAGAGTGAAAATGGGATTTTTTTTCCATAGATATGCCAATATGTGGTGCCCAGCTTGTGCCACCATAACAAGACAGCTCTCTAATTATTATGCTGGGTTTCCTGGTTTTAGAAACACCCTTCATGTTGCCCTAATCTTTTGCCGAACATTCGACCAGGCTCAGGAGTGAAAGCGTACCATGCAAAATCGAGGCCTAATTTGGCGATTTATAAAGTATTGGATCACAATTGCAGAGGCTCAGATGTGAAATAATAAAAAGAAAGCCCTGAGAAGTGACCCCATTTGGAAACTGCACCCCTCAAGGCATCTATTAAGGGGTGTAGTGAGCATTTTCACCCACAGGTATTTTCCATAAATGATTGCGCTGCGGGTGGTGCAAAGTAAAAATTGATATTTTTCTCTAGAAATGCCATTTCAATGGCAAATATGTCATACCCAGCTTATGTCACTGGAGACACACACCCCAAAATTTTTTAAAAGGGTTCTCCCGGGTATGACGATGCCATATATGTGGAAGGAAACTGCTGTTTGGGCACACTGTAGGGTTCAGATGGGTGGGAGCGTCATTTGGCTTTTGGAGCGTGGAATTTGCTTGGTAATAGTTTTGTTTGGAGTGTTTCCGTTTATAACGTGGGGCATATGTGAGCTGGGCAGAGTACATCAGGGGCATAGTCAGGGGGTATAATAATGGGGTAAAAAAACTATAAAATAATCCATTTATGTGTGTTACGCTGTGAAGCAATCCTTTCTGCACAGGCCAGGGTCGCACTGATATATGGCGTCCTTTCTTATGCCCCTTTTGGTCCGCATATTTGCAGTTTGGGGAATTTTGCTGTGAAGTGTTGTCCTGGTATAATACGGGCACCCTCGCTTCCAGCAGATATGTTTGGGCCCTCCCCTTCCTGGTTCCCTAATTTTAGATCCTTGATAAATCGCCTCCTGAAACAGAGGAAATGTTCCCCTCGGGCACAACTGCATATTTTTTATTTCCTGACTTATTGGAGCCATAACTAATTTTATTTTTTCATAGACGTAGCGGTATGAGGGCTGTTTTTTTGCAGGACAAGCTGTAACGATTATTGTTACCATTTTCGGGTACATGCGACTTTTTGATCACCTTTCATCCTATTTTTTGGAAAGCCAGGTAAACAAAAAAACGCAATTCTGGCACAGCTTTTTTATTTATTTTTATACAGTGTTCACCATGCGTTATACATTACCAGTTAACTTTATTATGTGGATCCGTACGATTCTGGAAATACCTAATTTATAGAACTTTTTTATGTTTGACAACATTTTGCACATTAAAATTGCTTTTGTAAAAAGAATGTATTTTTTCTGTCGCCAAGTTGTGAGAACCATATCTTTCCAATTTTTTTGTCGACGGAGCTGTATGAGGGCTTGTTTTTTGCGAGACAAGCTATAGTTTTTATAGGTACCATTTTTGGATACGTGCAACGTTTTGATCACTTTTTATTCCAATATTTGTAGGGCAGAGTGACCAAAAAACAGAAACTCGGGTATAGTTTTTTACAGGTTTTTTTTACGCTGTTCACCGTGTGCAATAAATAATATAATATTTTGATACATCAGGTCGTTACGGTCGCGGCAATACCAAATACGTATGGTTTATTATTTTTTTTCAATAATAAAGGACTTGATAAGCGAAAAAGGGCGATAGTGTTTTATTTTATTACTTGAAACTTTTATTGTTTTCAAACTTCTATTTTTTTCATTTTTTTTCTAATACTTTGCACTACCTACGTAGTGCAATGTATTAGATCTGTCAGTTATTCACTGACAGCAAGCCGATTAGGCTTCGCCTCCCGGCGGGGCCTAATCGGCTTCCGTAATAGCAGAGCAGGAGGCCATTGTGTCTCCTGTTGCCATAGCAGCAGTCGCCAGTCCTGATTGCCTGTCAGGGCTGGTGATCTGCTAGTAACCACTACGATGCAGTAATCGCTTTCGATTGCTGCATCGAGGGGGATAATGGCAGGGATTGGAGCTAGCTCCGGTTCCTGCCATTAAAGGTGGATGCCATCTTTCCGGCGGCTACGGAAGCCGATCAGGCTCCGCCGCCGGGCGGATCTTGACCGTCTTCCGTATTAGGCAGACCGGGAGGCCAGTATTAGGCCTCCGGTTGCCATTGCAGCCACCGGAACCCCGGCAATTTCGGCAATTTCATTGCTGGGGTTCCGATGAGCTGCAAACACCTTAAGTGCAGCACTCGCGTTTGAGCGCTGCACTTAAGGGGTTAATGGTGGGGATCGAAGCTAATTTCGGTCCCCGCCATTACAGCCGGATGTCAGCTGTAAGATACAGCTGAGATCCGGGGATGATGGCACCGACTCAGCTTCTGGGCCGTTGCCAAACATTTGGCGTATGGATACGGCAATTTGCGGGAAGTCATAACTTTCCATGGCGTACCCATACGGCAAATGTCAGGAAGGGGTTAATGTAAGGATGTGTACACTTAATTGTGCAGCAACGCTTGTTGTCTCCATTCTATGTCAGTGTGGGAAGTAGATGTCCGGCCTTATGATTTTGTGATATGTGATAGACCCAGAATCCCAATCACCAAACCAAAGAATGCAAAATAAAGACACAAAACATTATAATTGGGTGTTAAATGGTCAAAACTTTTATTATATTATATGACCAAACTCAAAATGGCAAACCTCCGACTCACGAAGAGTCACCCTCCAGCACGCAGGAAAGGAAAAACCCCCTGTGGGGGAAACCTCTAGGGAAACCATGGCTGGAGGATTGCCCTTCCTCTGGGCTTAGAAGGTGCCAAAATAGAATTTGTAACAGAATTTGTAAGTTTTCTCAGATTTTCAAGGAAAGACAATACAATGAACGAACAACATAAAACACATAAATCGGCTGATCTGGTTGGCTAGGCGGGTGTCTCTCTTCCTGGGCACCCATTAAAATGAATGGGTGATCCACGGATGAGACGGGTCCTCCAGATGCCTCCTTGTAGCATCTGTCTCCGCTCCGGCCAATAGAAGGGGATCTCCTGCTGGAAACCCCCCTCTATTACAGACAACCCGTATGAAGAGGATGGCATCACTGTGATGAAGAAGTGGTCTTGGGTGTAGGGTTTCCCTGCTAGAATCTCCAAATTACATCAAGTCGGCATTGGTGGAGAAGTCAAGCTCAAGGTCCTCAGTCCCATCCAATATGGCGCTGAATGTGGCAGTAAAACCTTCTAATATGGAATCTTCTTTATGTCATAAACATTTGTGTTTATGACATCAGCACATTCATCATCATTACTACAGGAGTTTCTTACCACTGCCGCCTCATTCATTGTGACGTCACCCACAGTGGTCTGAAGTGTTAACCCTTTACTGACTGGCAGTGTACTTACCACAGTGGCCATAAAGCTGAATAGAACATATCAGCGGCCATAAAGGAAAAGGGATATTGCAGGGAGCATCTCCGCACAAGAACAATGCATGACAAAGGGTTGTCCAGGATAAGATAACTTGTCTGTTTTCTCCAAAAACCAGCACCACACCTGTCCATAGGTTGTGTGTGGTATTACAGCTCATTAATATTCACTTCAATGGAGAAAACCTGCAATACCAGATACAACCTGTGGATAGGTGTGGTGCTGTTTTTGAAAGAAAGCAGCCATATTTTTCTAACTCTGCAGAGCCCCTGTTAGAAATAGTTCAAAAAAAGGGGGAGAGAAGAAATTAAAAAAAGGGAAAAAGAGGAACTCTGAGGTAAAAGAAATCAAACTAGACTGAAAGGAGTCTGCTGGAGGTGCCAGATGGAAAGACATGTTTCTGCCATGGGGACCAGATTAGTTGAAAAACTATGCAGTTCATCTTCGAATGCAGCGTCACAAAAACAAATTATTTTGTAAAAAAATTAAAAAGTGTTTTTATTGTGCAAAACTAGAAAAACTTTTACGTACATGTTGGTTCAGGAGTCCTGGTGGTCCTCCATGGGCTTTACCCATGGAGTGTTTGGAGACATGTTGGAGCTGTGGGATAATGGTAGGTACGCTTACTGACATCTGATGGGATTGTAGGCACATCGCACCATTTTGGTTGGCAATAAATGCTCTCTTTGAACATGCCCTCTCCGCTCCATTCTCTCCAGATCTATTTCTTTCCAGAAGAAGGTTCTCCTCCATTTATTCAGACTAGGTTGTGCCTAGACATTGGAAGTCTACAATTCCCCGGTACAAATCTAAATGTTTAGCCACATTCACTGATATTCAGAATCCAGCAACTCTGCCGATTGTTGAAGTAATCTCAGGCATTTTCTGAGTAGTTGACCGCTAACTCCCTCCACTCTGCTACCTCGCTGTAGTGCCCGACCATTCAATTTTTTTCTTCTCTCTCTGTAATTGTCGTCTGTCTATTGCTTGTTGTTTTAACCTTTCTCATTGATAAAAGTACAGATTTGGTAAAGACGACGCTTACATTGTTTCCTAATTGTCTTTTGGTGAGCTGCATTTTTTTTTAACATTTTGTACTGCTTTATGGTTTTAATAAAGATTGAGCAGAGTTACTGCAGTTAAGCGGTGATAAATATTCTTCTACGTCCTGCTCCTGAGATGACCTCAGGGAGAACAGAAGCCTCCCATAAAGCAGAAGGAGACCGGGGTGGTGGACATTGTTAGGTAAAAGTTAAACAGACTTACCATCAGGGGTGCTCAGGGATATACCGCTAATCCCCAAGTCAAGACTAGCTAGGAGGTCAATGCTTCCTGAGCCCTGCTCACACCATAGTCAGGAGCCCCCCAGCTTGACTGTGTCTGATTTGGGACAGGTAGTGGCTCAATTACTGGCTGGTGTTAGAGAGGCTTTGGTGCAGCGTGAGGTCCCACCACCTGTGGTCCCCGTTGCTCCTTCTCCTGTTGCGGCATGGTACGGTTCGGTATCTGGGGCTGCGGCGCTAGGTTCTAAAGTCACTGGGAGTGCTGGTGGGTCTGGCGCTCCTGTTGCGGTTCAACTGCATGGGGTTCGGTTAGCCAAATGTTTGTTTTGAGAGCTCCCGGAGATTAGAGATCGTATTTGGCGTGATGAATATGTTGAGATTTTCTCTCTTTTGCCGTTAGAGAAATTAAATTTGAATAGAGGAATGTCTGACGAGAGTAAGGCTGGATTCACACGAGCACATTACGTCCGTAATGCACGGAACGTATTTCACACTGCTGGGAGCCAAAATAAGTGTCAGACAATATTAGCACCATACAATACAATACAATACTGCTGTAGTACAGCGCCCTAAAAATACAGTGTACTTAACAATAAATGAAATTTACTACATATTTCAAGGAGTTTTCCAGGAACATTTAAATGGGTTTATATGGCCACAAAACATTAAAAAAAAAAAACCTTTACAATATACTGATGTTCTCCATTCCAGGCTGTATCACGTGCTTGTATTGTCAGGTCAGTTTGATCGCTGTTGTATCTGATCCCATCAGAGGAAAGCAGGAAAAACCTTCCCACATCTCTCCCTTATGGAAAAGTTTTCCCTTCATTCCACTAATGGGAACCATATAAAAAATACACAATGCTCACATTGCCTAATACGACAGAAACATACAGGAGAAAATAAGAAAACAGTGTCTAAGCTTTACAATATAGTACTGGGGGGGATTGTGTACAAAAAGGAAAAATAAGTTGTACGGCCACCAAGACGAGCTGGAGATCCTTCAGCTTCAATTAGAGTCTGTTCACATGTTGATTTTCACCACATTTTATTAAATTGGCATTAGAATTTTAGTGATCTGAATAGTAATCTGAAAATTGTTAACTGTTTTCCTGCCATTTTTTTTTCACTTTTCAAAGGTTTAATTTATAATTTTGCACAAAAAAAAAACGGACAAAAAAACTACAAAGCATGAAAAGCAAATAATAACACATTGAATTCTATTTAACCAACAAACCCAACCAGTCACACAGAGAAGCGTCCATTTCCTCATCTAAGGCTTCATTCACATCTGCATCAGGACTCTGTTCATGGGTTCCGTCGAACCTTTCCGTCAGAGGAACCCATGAACGGAATCCAAACTGAAACAAACAGAAACCATAGGTTTCCGTTTGCATCACCATGGATTTCAATGGTGACGGATCCGGTGCAAATGGTTTCCGTTTATCACCGTTGTGTGAGGGTTCCATCGTTTTGACAGAATGAATAGCACAGTCGACTATGGTATTTATTCCGTCAAAATAACAGAACCCTTACACAACGGTGACAAATGGAAACCATTTGCACCGAATCCGTCACCATTAAAATCAATGGTGATGCAAACGGAAACCTATGGTTTCAGTTTGGAGTCCGTTCATGGGTTCCCCTGGCGAAAAGGTCCGACGGAACCCATGAACGGAGTCCCAACGCCGATGTGAACGAAGCCTTAGTTATAAGGATAGATAATGATTTCCTTCACATTTGAGCTACATGTTATGTAGCCGTTCCTTTCAGCTTAACCCATCGGGACCAAATCTTTTCTAATTTGTAGGGACATTTCCTACTCATATATAAAATGTTATACAGGAGGACATATTTATTGACAAGTTGTAACTAATGAGAAAGGGCAGGGGGGAAGTGTCTGTGGATTTCCAGGTCATATTTCCCTGTGTTTTTTAAATGTTGTAAGAATCCTCGAAGGAAACACCACGTTTGTTACATATCGTATAATATGTCCCTGAAAAAATCTGAGAGCTCAAAATATGCATGAAAAGATTTAGGCCTCGGTCACACAGTGCAGAACATGCACTTCTATTAAATACAGGATTGCTGCCAACATGTTGCCAACTGCAATTTCGCCATAGCAGTTTCTTCTGGGGCCAGTGTGAGGAATGGGGGGAAACCACTTTGTCCATTTTGCTGCAGGTGGAGAGAGACTTTTTCTGTTATTTGCCCCTTGTCCTGAGCTCAGGAGGTTCTTAATTCAAATGAGACAAGCAGCCGATCAAACTGAGAAACCAGTGAACCAGTACAAACCAGTGTAGAAGTGTCTGAAAATAATCCTCTCCACTGTCAGCTTCAGACTGTCCGACCACAATGGTGAGGATATGCGTAGCAGCAGCCGCAGGTGGGCATGGATTATAAACTTAGGGCACGGCCAGACGTGGCGGAATTCCTCCGCAACTGTCCGCATCAATGCCGCACAGAATCTGCGTTGCAGATTCTGCTGCGGATCTGCACAAAATGTGCAGAAAATTGATGCGGACTAGCTGCTGCGGACTGCGGGAAAAGTGCTTCCCTTCTCCCTATCAGTGCAGGATAGAGAGAAGGGACAGCACTTTCCCTAGGGAAAGTAAAAGAATTTCATACTTACCGGCCGTTGTCTTGGTGACGCGTCCCTCTTTCGGCATCCAGCCCGACCTCCCTGGATGACGCACCAGTCCATGTGACCGCTGCAGCCTGTGCTTGGCCTGTGATTGGCTGCAGCCGTCACTTAGACTGAAACGTCATCCTGGGAGGCTGGACTGGAGACAGAAGCAGGGAGTTCTCGGTAAGTATGAACTTATATGTTTTTTACAGATACATGTATATTGAGATCGGTAGTCACTGTCCCGGGTGCAGAAACAGTTACTGCCGATCGCTTAACTCTTTCAGCACCCTGGACAGTGACTATTTACAGACGTCTCCTAGCAACGCTCCCGTCATTACGGGAGCCCCATTGACTTCCTCAGTCTGGCTGTAGACCTAGAAATACATAGGTCCAGCCAGAATGAAGAAATGTCATGGTAGTAAAAACAATACGCTCCGCAGCACACATAAGATCTGCGGACTACATTGCAGAATTTTGACTCTCCATTGAAGTCAATGGAGAAATTCCGCCATGAGTCCGCCACTGCTCCGCAACAGACAGAGCATGCTGCGGACACCAAATTCCGCTCCGCAGCCTATGCTCCGCAGCGGAATTTTACGCCTCGTCTAAACGAACACTGCTAAATTAAAGTGTAAGTCAATGGACAAACGGCACCGCTGCGGATTAACGCTGCGGAGTGTCCGCAGCGGAATTTAAGTGAAATTCTGCCACGTGTGAACCCGCCCTTATAGTTGATGATACTTTTGATTGTTGTGTTTTTATTTACAAGTTGAGCACCAAGCGCGTCACCTATGTAAACATGTATGCCACCTATGTAAACGTGTATGTGTATATCATTTCAGTGCTTTGCTGCCATCTAGTGAACAAACTGCATAAATAGTTTGTGTAGTGCTGTTGTGTTATGTGTGCAGGACCTGTGATCACATGACCAGAGAGGCAAATTCTCAAATTCGTGCAGGTGCTGCACAGCTACTCAAGTAGGGGAGAAGCTGAATCTTTATTTAACAGGAGTTTAGCACCATATTTAAATATGCAATATTTAAAAAACAAATCGACATAAAAGTCATCAAACTGCATATTATGAGAGGAAAATGACTGTTATGCTATGTCGTTGATATATACATTGTGTATTAAGTGTTATTCCACTTAAGTAAACATATAACACATCATTCCTCCAATTAAGACCCTTCGGGAATCTTGTATGAAGCTGCAGATCGAAGGAAACACCTCCCTATTCAGGAAGTGTCTTCTCCAATATCCACCCGTCTTTGGTTTCTTCACTACTTCAAGGCCATAAAAACATTGGGGGGAATTTATTAAGATGGCATTTCGTATGCCAGTCTTAATATAAAGAAAGTTGGAGTAAGATGCAATACATTTATTAAATGTGTCACATCTTTCGGCCGTTCTTGCGCCACAATCGTTATGTAGCGACCGCGGCCATGCTCCATCTATTCCCCCTACCCATCGGACAAAATGTAAAATAAAAAATAAGTATAATCTTTTTTCCGCTTCTCTTCTTCCCCCTTGATCCCCTAAGGCTCCCTGCTGCCCATACAATGCACTGACACCGAGCAGCGTCAGGTACTTTATATGCGACACAGCACTCAACGTCATCAGTGCATTGTTTGAGCCGCAGGCTGCGGAGAGAACATGAGGGGACCAGAAGAGGAGTGGTGAGGTGAGCATTCATTTTTTATTTAATTGTCCGATAGAGGGGACGGAGAGGAGCCTGGCATGGGCCTCTACCTTGGTACGCTCCACATAGTGACATTTTTGCCAGTTATTAGCAGGAGTAGATTTCGACTATAGTTTACGCCAGGTGTAAATTATTATAAATTTGTTGTGCTGCTGTCACCTTGCCCCCTTTTGGGAAGCCCCCTTTTAGAAAACTGGCGTAGAAAGGTTAATACATTTCCCCATAAGCTTTAAAAATTACCATTATGTGTTTCTAAGAAGTGTTTTTCTGCACCAGAGAGGCATTAGTGTTTTTTTTGTTTTTGTATCTGAAATGTGTTCTACAATGCGCGTTTTGAAGTTTCTAATCGTGCGCCCTACAGATGTAGCCGGCTTTATCTTGACTTTCAATGCCTTAAAGAGGCTCTGTCACCACATTATAAGTGCACTATCTTCTACATAATGTGATTGGCGCTGTAATGTAGATTATAGCAGTGTTTTTTATTTAGAAAAACGATAATTTTTGACGGAGTTATGACCTATTTTAGCTTTATGCTAATGACTTTCTCAATGGACAACTGGGCGTGTTTTACTATATGACCAAGTGGGCGTTGTACAGAGGAGTGTATGACGCTGACCAATCAGTGACAAATCAGCGTCATACACTTCTCTCCATTCATTTACTCTGCAGATAGCGATATATCTATATCGCTATGTGCAGTCACATAAACACACTATAACGCTACTCATGTGTCATGACCATGAATATACATTACCTCCAGCCAGGACGTGATGTGTATTCATTCTCCAAACCACTTCTCTGCACGTCTCTGTGATTTACAGCACAGCACAGCGAGATCTCGCTGTGAATGACAGTTTACAGCGTAATCTCACGAGACTACCCCTGCTATGCTTTAAAAACACAGAGACGCTACAGAAGTGGTCAGGAGAATGAATACACGTCACGTCCTGGCTGGAGGTAATGTATATTCATTGTCATGACACATGAGTAGCGTTATAGTGTGTTTATGTGACTGCAAATAGCGATATAGATACAGTATATCGCTATCTGCCGTGTAAATGAATGGAGAGAAGTGTATGACGCTGATTGGTCGCTGATTGGTCAGCGTCATACACTCCTCTTTACAACGCCCACTTGGCCATATAGTAAAACACGCCCAGTTGTCCATTGAGAAACTCATTAGCATAAAGCTAATAAAGGTCATAACTCCGTCAAAAATGATAATTTTTCTAATTAAAAAACACTGATGTAATCTACATTACAGCGCCGATCACATTATGTAGAAGATAGGGCACTTATAATGTGGTGACAGAGCCTCTTTAAATACACAGTGGCTGTGTTTTTTCAATGACTTTTTAACGACTTTTGTTGTGTGATATCACGCTTCAGCAAGTTATCATAAAGATGGCTACATCCGTACATACACGCGATCACATTGTTTGCATTTAATGGCATAAATTACATGATGCTTAGTACAATTTTTATAAACGCATCAATATCGTAAGTACTTTTGAAAAAATAAAAAACTTTTTGGGAAAGTCAAGTTTTGTTGTTAGCGACACTGTAGAAAAGACTTGTAACAACATGTAACTAAGAGATCTCATCCTCTAGGTGACCCAAGGGCTGCCTTTACCCACAATTTGTGTCAGGACTGGATCCGGATTTAACATGGGTTAATTTTTTCTGAATAATGTTTTGATATTTCTCCAAACTTTTGGCTCTATGCCGTTGAAGAAACTGGTAATTGATCTCTCGTGCTTCAGTATTTATTATTAAACAAGATGGATTATTGTGTCCTTTGTTTTGATGCCCTTCTTAACATCCATTGTTAACCCCTTCCCGACATTTGCCTTATAGGTACGTCATGGAAAGCATTGACTTCCCGCGTCTTGACGTACCTATACGCCGAATGTTTGGGACCGGCTCAGAAGCTGAGAAGCTGAGAAGCTCAGAAGCCTTCCATCACCGGATCTCAGCTGTATCTTACAGCTGACATCCGGCTGTAACGGCGGGGACCGAAATTAGCTTCGATCCCCGCCATTAACCCCTTAAGTGCAGCGCTCAAACGCGATCGCTGCACTTAAGGTGTTTGCAGCTCATCGGAACCCCAATAATGAAATTGCCGGGGTTCCGGTGGCTGCAATGGCAACCGGAGGCCTAATACTGGCCTCCCGGTCTGCCTAGCACCGAAGCCAGTCAAGATCTGCCCGGCGGCGGAGCCTGATAGGCTTCCGTAGCTGCTAGCAAGATGGCGCCGGGTCAGGAGCTGAGCCGGCGCCATCAGCGGTGGAAGTCAGCTGTACTGTACAGCTGACATCCACCTGTAACGGCAGGAACCGGAGCTAGCTCCAATCCCTGCCATTAACTCCTTCGATGCAGCAATCGAAAGCGATTGCTGCATCGTAGCGGTTACTAGCAGATCGCCTGCCCTGACAGGCAATCAGGGCTTGTGACTGCTGTTATGGCAACAGGAGACACAATGGTCTCCTGCTCTGCCATTACGGAAGCCGATTTAGGCCCTGCCGGGAGGCGAAGCCTAGTCGGCTTGCTGTCAGTGAATGACTGACAGATCTAATACATTGCACTACATAGGTAGTGCAATGTATTAGAAAAAAAAATAAATCTGACCGTTGGACCTTCAAGTCCCCTAGTGGGACTTGAGAAAAAGTGTAAAAAAAGTATAAAAAAGTGTAAAAAAAAGTGCAAAAAATAAAAGTTTGAAAACAATAAAAGTTTCAAGTAATCAAATAAAACACAATCCCCCTTTTACTCTTATCAAGTCCTTTATTATTGAAAAATAACAATAAACCATATGTATTTGGTATCGCCACGACCGTAACGACCGGAGGTATCAAAATATTATATTATTTATTGCACGCGGTGAACAGCGTAAAAAAAACCCGTAAAAAACGTTACCAGAGTTTCTGTTTTTTGGTCACTTTGCCCTACAAATATTAGAATAAAAAGTGATCAAAAAGTCGCACGTATCCAAAAATGGTACCTATAAAAACTATAGCTCGTCCCGCAAAAAACAAGCCCTCATACAGCTCCGTCGACAAAAAAATTTAAAAGTTATGGTTCTCACAACTTGGCGACAGAAAAAATACATTCTTTTTACAAAAGTAATTTTATTGTGCAAAAAGTTGTAAAACATGAAAAAGTTCTATAAATTAGGTATCGCCGGGATCGTACTGACCCGCAGAATAAAGTTAACATGTAATTTATAATGCATGGTGAACGCTGTATACAAAAAACGAAAAAAGCTGTGCCAGAATTGCGTTTTTTGGTTTACCTGGCATCCCAAAAAATAGGATAAAAGGTGATCAAAAAGTTGCATGTACCCCAAAATGGTACCAATAATAACTACAGCTCGTCCCGCAACAAACCAGCCCTCATACCGCTACGTCTATGAAAAATAAAATTAGTTATGGCTCCAATAAGTCAGGAAATAAAAAAATATGCAGTTGTGCCCGAGGGGAACATTTCTTCTGTTTGAAGAGGCGATTTATCAAGGACCTAAAATTAGGGAACCAGGAAAGGGAGGGCCCAAACATATCCGCTGGAAGCGAGGGTGCCCGTATTATACCAGGACAACACTTCCCAGCAAAATTCCCCAAACTGCAAAGGCGCGGAGTGTGGACCAAAAGGGGGATAAGAAAGGACGCCATATATCAGTGCGACACTGGCCTGTGCAGAAAGGATTGTGTCACAGCGTAACACACATCTATGGATCATTTTATTGCGTTTTTTACCCCATTATTATACCACCTGACTATGCCCCTTTTATACCCTGCCCGGCTTACATATGCCCCCACATTATAAACGGAAACACCAGTAAGACTCCAAACAAAACTACTACCAAGCAAAATCCACGCTCCAAAAGCCAAATGGCATTTCCTCCCATCTGAACCCTACAGCGTCCCCAAACAGCAGTTTCCTTCCACATTTATGGCATCGTCATACCCGGGAGAACCCTTTTAGCAATTTTTGGGGTTTGTCTCTCCAGTGTCATAAGCTGGGCACGACATATTTGCTACTGAATGGCATATCTAGGGAAAAATATAAATTTTGAATTTGCACCATCCACAGCGCATTCATTTATGGAAAAGACCTGTGGGGTGAAAATGCTCACTACACCCCTTAATAAATGCCTTGAGGGGTGCAGTTTCCATAATGGGGTCACTTCTCAGGGGTTTATTTTTATTATTTCACATCAGAGCCTCTGCAGTTGTGAACCAATACTTTGTAAATCGCCAAATTAGGCCTCAATTTTAAATGGTACGCTTTCACTCCTGAGCCTGGTCGACTGTCCAGGCAAGAGATTAGGGCCACATGTAGTGTGTTTCTAAAACCAGGAAACCCAGCATAATAATTAAGAGCTGTCTTGTTATGATGGCACAAGCTGGGCACCGCATATTGGCATATCTATGGAAAAAAATTCCATTTTCACTCTGCAACATCGAGTGCACACCAATTTCTGCCAATCACCTGCAGGGTTAAAATGCTTACTACACCCCTAGGTAAATGCATTGAGGGGTGTAGTTTCCAAAATGGGGTCACTTCTGGGGGGTTTCCACTGTTTTGGGCCCACAGGCGCCCAGAAACCAATCCAGCAACATCTGCACTCCAAATGGCGGTCCTTCCCTTCTGAGCCCTGCCGTGTGCCCAAACAGCAGTTTATGACCACATATGGGGTATTGCCGTACTCGGGAGAAATTGCTTTACAAATGTTGGGTTCTTTTTTTTCCTTTATTTGTTGTGAAAATGAAAAAATTTGCGCTAAAGCTACGTCTTATTGAAGAAAAAGGATTGTTTTTATTTTCACTGCCCAATTCTAATAAATTCTATGAAACATCTGTGGGGTCAAAATGCTCACTACGCCCCTAGATAAATTCCTCAAGAGGTGTAGTTTCCTAAATGGTGTAACTTTTTGGGCGTTTTCATTGTTTTTTCCCCTCAGGGGCTTTGTAAATGTGACATGGCCTCTGCAAACCATTCCTGCTTAATGTGATCTCCAAAAGCCAAATAGCGCTCTTTCCCTTCTCAGCTTCGCCGTGTGTCCAAACAGCCGTTTATTACCACATGTGGGGTATTGTTTTACTCGGGAGAAATTGCTTTACAAATTTTATGGTGCTTTTTCTCCTTCAGTCTTTGTGGAAATGAGAAAAAATTAGCTAAACCTACATTTTCTTTGAAATAAGTTAGATTGTCATTTTCAGGGCCTACTTCCAATAATTTATGCAAAAAACCTGTGGAGTCAAAACACTCACTATACCCCTAGATAATTTCCTCAATGGGTGTAGTTTCCGAAATGGGGTCACTTGTGGGGGTTTTCCCCTGTTTTGTCCCCTCAGGGGCTTTGTAAATGTGACCTGGCCTCCGCAAACCATTCCTGCTAAATTTGAGCTCCAAAAGCCAAATAGCGCTCTTTCTCTTCTAAGCCCTGCCGTGTCTCCAAACAACCGTTTATTACCACATGTGGGGTATTTTTTTACTCGGGAGAAATTGCTTTACAAATTTTACGGTGCTTTTTCTCCTTTAGTCCTTGTGAAAATGAGAAAAAAAATCGCTAAACCTACATTTTCTTTGAAAAAATGTTGATTTTAATTTTCATGGCCTACTTCCAATAATTTCTGTAAAAAACCTGTGCGGTCAAAATGCTCACTGTACCCCTAGATAATTTCCTTGAGGTGTGTAGTTTCCCAGATGGGGTCACTTTTGGGGGATTTTGACTGTTTTGGAACCGCAAGAGCCCTTCAAACCTGACATGATGCCTAAAATGTATTCTAACAAAAATAAGGCCCCAAAATCCACTAGGTGCTCCTTTGCTTCTGAGGCTGGTGCTTCAGTCCAGTAGCATGCTAGGGCCACATGTGGGATATTTCCTAAAACTGCAGAAACTGGGCAACAAATATTGAGTTGCATTTCTCTGGTAAAACCTTCTGTGTTATAAAAAAAAATTGTATTAAAAATGTATTTCTGCAAAAAAATATGAAATTTGTAAATTTCACCTCTACTTTGCTTTAATTCCTGTGAAATGTGTAAAGGGTTAAGACATTTTCTAAATGCTGTTTTGAATACTTTGAGGGGTGAAGTTTTTAAAATGGGGTGACTTTTTGGGGGTTTCTAATATATAAGGCCCTCAAAGCCACTTCACAACTGAACTGGTCCCTGTAAAAATGGCCTTTTGAAATTTTCTTGAAAATGTGAGAAATTGCTGCTAAAGTTCTAAGCCTTGTGATGTCATAGAAAAATAAAAGGATGTTCAAAAAACAATGCCAAACTAAAGTAGACATATGGGGGATGTTAATTAGCAACAATTTTGTGTGCCCGAAGAGGGTTCACAAAATTATTCCTTTTCTGTATTACAATTCCCCTGTAACATAATCTCAAAGAAGGTAACAAAATCCATGGATGCCGAGCCTGTAACATTGTAAATTAAATATATTGGTTTTATTGTATTCCATAAATGGTGGTACAGACGCCACATCACGACCCCTAAACAAAAAAAAAGTCATCGATGTATCGTCCATTCCACACAATCCACTCGTAAAAGGGATTATTGGCTGAAAAAATGTTGTTCTCCCACCATGTCATAAACAAATTGTCCATGGAGAGGGAGAATTTTGACCCCATCAGGGCGTCTTCTATCTGCAATAAAATAACACTATCAAGGCAGAAGTAATTATGTGAGCGCAGATACTCCACTCACATTAAAATAAATTCTTGTAGATATTTGGAATACCTGGTGTATTTCCGCAAATGGAATTCCATTGCCTTGATTGCCGGAATATGTGGTATGCAGGCAGGCCCGCCATCAGAAATTTCTGGGCTTCATACAGTCAGTGGAATCCATTTGAGGAAATACATCTGGGTCCCCCATTATTAGGGGATTTGGAGAGGTGGCAACGGAAAGTCGTGGGATGGGAGCAGGACGCAAAGTGCCAGGGACTCTGTGAGCGGGCGGAGGAGTAGGCTAAGAGAACGGAAGGTGGCCGAGGCGGGAGTTGGGCCAGAGTGGATATGACGCTTGACCGGGGTCTGGGGAGGGGAAGGGGAGAGAGACCGGTGGAAAGGGGAGTGAGGCCGGTGGGAAGGGGAGAGAGACCGGTGGGAAGGTGGGAGAGAAGGGGCAACATAAAAAAATAATTAAACTGAATCTGCTGCTTTAAAACAGAGTCACTCACCAAGTTGCAGAGCTAGCCGCTGCTTCTGGCCCCTGCATGGGTCCCATTCCTTTCTACAAACCAATTACCGCTGATCATAACCTTGATGAGCGGCAGCTGCCCCCTTTATTTTACTTTTGTGGCCAGGCCCCTGACAGTATTACCAGCGGTACTACCCTGATGGCAGGACTGTTTGCAGGAGTACTAGCCAACTATGTCACAGATAACCCAAGTTTCAAGACCATGAAAAGTTATGGATTTTTGGCATCCCATGGAATATGGGAACAATAGGGAATTATATCAGTAAGTATTCAGCCTGTTTCTTGGCTAATACTTCTAATTCAATTCCTTCTTCTAGCAGATTTTTTAAAGGTTCTTTACATGTGGTGCTTGGTTTCGCCACAAGTTTGCGATATGTCGATTCATTGTCTAAAATGGTATGAACGTGTCTGGGTTATCTAGAACAACTCCTGCTCCATGCACTCCTAAGATTTGGAGGACACAGTTATACGCTGGATATATGGTGAGCACCTCTGTGTTTTCACCTTTAGCCCTTATGTGTATATAGTGAACCTTTTAGATGGTTAATCTTTACCCGCTAAGGTGGAAGGGTTGGTTCCAATGCCTAATTATGGTGGTGTCTGAGGAAATAAAGGTCATTTTAGATGTCCCGATACTGACCATTAAAACCAGCGCCAATCGACGATACAGCGTATCACAAGGAGCAATCACCAGTAATGTATGGGGAAAACAATCGTTACTACACGAGACCCCGCACCGATCTGCCAGTCCAGCTGCCTCCGGGCACTGGACAACACTGCCGGAAGCAGATGGTTCCGACCACTGCATAGCGGCCGTTCAGCAGAACTGCAGCTCGGCCTCTATTCTTGTGTACCTTTTGTACCATTTGTGACCCGCTTAAAAACCTTTTACGATATGAATCTCAGTGTAAAAAATTCAAGTATCTAGTCTACAATAAAAAACAATGAGTGCTCTATACTTTTTATTAGCTTCAGTCACTTGCAGGCTGCACACCCATTAATTTCAATATAAAACAGAGTAGACTTTTATTTTTTGACGTGTCATTACATCTGTATATTATATGTGGAGTTGTTATTATACACCGTCTCTATGATCTGATGACGGGCATATTCCCCAAACTGCACCACCATGCTGCCCATACACTGACTGTATAGTCTGTCTCGCCAGCTAAGTCCTTGGTCATCTAATGTTGACGGATAACTGGCATCGCTGGACTCCACCGGCCGGTGAGTCTGCACCTTGTTCACACTCCTCGATGTAGGCCTGAGGCTCGTTCGCAAGTCAGACTGCTAGCTCTGCCCCCTAGATGTTAATATTGATGTTCAAGTCTTGACAGCTGATATTGATGTTCACAACCATTGGATAGTACATGGGGAAGTGATCTACAACCTTGATGTCTCTGTCCTCAGCGGTTCATCCCTGATAAATGCATTTTATTTGTTGGCACTGCCGATGTAAAACCACTTGGTGGCCAGAATGGAGACGGCCCTTTCATTGGCTTTTCTGATATTACATGAGAAGCCTTCGCAGTGCAGTGTGGCCAGAGCTAGACTGAGACTATATAAGTCCAGGTCTTACATGACATCATGGTTGATGGCATCTTTAAGAAATTCAACATGTCTGACTACAGCCTCCTTGTCCTCTGAGTTGACCAGACCGCTTGGGATCTGGAGGAGCATGGTCTTCATCAATTTTGGGTGGTTATGAGCCAGACAGCTGTAGATGGATTTCAGGTCATTGATGTTTGGAGAGATTTCCGTCCGGAAAAATCCCTGAATGTTGGCTCCTTTGATGTAGGAGAGGCAGCTCTGCAGAGATGAAGTACTGGCTGCTACTATCTCCTGGTTGTCACTATGTAATTTCAGGAGTAAAGTTGGTATACAGCTCCTGACTTTGTCTGTAAAATATCCAAATAGCAGAAGGCGGCAGCTCTCTGTCAGATCCCTTAACAGGTTTATGGCCGCAATCTGGACTTCTCCATCCGGATAGTCCATATGCTCCCGGGATATTTTAATGAATTGTCTACTGAGGACAGAAAGCTTCAGGCGTCTGATAATGGAGGACAGCGCCCTCAGTGCCGCCATGATGATCTTGATGCTGCTGGTTTTTGATAGTCTAAACTCCATGTGGGCAATGATCTTATTCTTGTAGCTCTCCACCAGTCTTGTAGCTCCGGTGGTGGCATTCCCCAGTGCCTCCATTGCGATGCTGCACAAGATGTTATCGTCCTCTTCTATGATCTTCAGCAGATGTTGGATTGCGCACTCTTGGTATTTCTGCTTTATAAGTCTTGGATGCTTCAAAGCCTCATTGAAGAACATAGCTGCTGTCATTTTGGCCTTTGGGTCCGCATTCTTCAGGGCATTGAGCAGAAACTGAAGGAAATCTTTTGTTATTTTCCTGCCAGATACCAGAGATGTCACAAGCATGTTCATCCCAATACGCTGCTTCTCTGTATCTTCCAGTTCCTTATTCTCCGCAGCAAATTGCTCCCTGTACTTTTCTAGGAGCTCGGCGTGAGGAAGGGTCTGTAACTCGTCATTGCCTGGCTCGGTCGGCTGGTTTTCCGATGATTCGGGTACAGTAAAGAATTCCAGGGCAACTTTGGTGGAGTCTTGAAGCTCAGCATGGACATCAGGCAACCAGGTGGAAATGTTGGCCTTCATGTTGCTTATGGCCTTCATAAGTTGCACTTTGCAGCTGCCACCCTTCACAATATATTCTTGGATGCTGCCGCATAAACGTCTTATAGCATAGCACAACGTCTCCTTAGATAGTTGGTCAGGAGCATTTTTGACCACTTGGCCCAGCACTGGCAGCATGTCCAAGATGTGTGGCATGATGACTGTAGCACACAGAGATGTCACTTCTGTCAAAGTGTCGACAATGGCAGCATTGAAATCCTCATAAACGATGTTGTATCTCAGTTCCCCGACCACCGCTTCAAGATGGAGGATGCTCAGCCAGACAATAACCTTCTTAGTCATGGCGTAGGAATAGTATTGTCCCTTCATGTACTCCACCTTCAAGTGCTCACATAGCACATTGATTATATATTCCTTCAGGTAGTGTGCCGCGTCTCTTCTGTACTGAATGACTCTGATGAAGAAGCGGCACATGGCGGCGTTGTATTGAGATGGTAACAGGCTACTCAGAATGGCTTTCTGAAACACATCCGTATAAGTGAAGAGATCTTCAGCCACCTTCTCCTGGATGAAATAAGGGACACAGGCTCCTAAGACGTCTTCTTCCACCAAATCCCAGGTGTCCAAAGCATTTCTGAGCTCTTGATTTGTGTCCACACAGAATGTCTGATGTTTTCTATTCATGATCTTCATATCCACAAATCTGCTGAGGCGAGAAATCATTGTGTGGTTACTTGTTTCTAAATCATCTTCCAAAAAGAAAATAGATTCTAGACTTCTCTGTCCTCAATTATCAGCCCCCTCCCCAATAAACATGTGATAACTGCATGAAGAGCGCCCTCCCAAGGCAGAGACAGGACAGTGCAGCCAGAGGAGACAGCGGCACTCCTCTACACTGCGCCCTCTGGTGGTGTAAGAATTTAAAGGTTTCAGAAAATGAAAGCCACATATAAGATTATATGTAATATTATATAGGATATTTTATTTGGGTAAATCAAAGATGGAGGATCATGGGTATAGTTGCGTTTCTTAATGAAATGTGTCTCATCAGTTTGCAAGATTCCTATTGTTTACCCTGATTCTCACAATAAATGACCCCGAGGTTCACAGGTATCTCTTACAGGTGCTAACCAGTAGTGTGAACCCAGTCTTACCCATGGACAAACTCAGGATGTCATAAATGCTAAAGGTGGTTGATAAGTGGCACCAGTATTCTATATCCGCATGTTACATGAGGGGGGAAGTTCTTTTTATCAGGAAGGTCACACTATTTGTCTCTAAGAGGGGCAGACAAGGGGGCATAAAAGACCCAAGCATGACATGAGGGCAGCCACTTGGGAGGCCACTTGAGGAGGGACATACTGGAAAGGAGACTTCCTGGAGTGTGGGGAGACCATGGATGGTAACTATAACCTGTCATGTAATTGTTGATGATAAGGAAAAAGTGTCTCTGTAAAGTTTCACTCTTTATACAATATACATTTTCATATACTCAATCTTGTATTTCATTTATTGCGCCTGACCTTAGAATCTAACCCAGTAAGAGGGTGAAAGAGAAACATTCTTACAGGGGCAGCACATGGAACTCGCTGCATTACTTCACAAGAAACATTCTACATGTTCTCCTCTTACCTCTGAATCGTGGATCTGAAGCTTCTGGATAAAGCAAGATTTCTAGAAGTCACAGGACTCAAGAAAAAGTCAAGTGAGAGCGACGTACCAAAAAGCAAGAAACTATTGGTCTATAGCGGCTCAACGGAATGTGACTGATCTGCAGCTTTTATAGAGAAGGTGAATTATGACATCACTGATGACCTCACACTTACCTTACATTCTAACACACATCAAATGTTTTTTTTCACATATCTTTATTGAATTTCAGTAATACAAACATTACAACATTTCAATATCCAGTGATTATAAATATCATAATGCTCAACAATTTATCTGCACAATTTACATCAGGCAACATATAGCTCCCCAATCCCATCCCCCTCCCACCCCAAAGATCATTAAGTACCATAATATTATAACCTTCTTATGATAAAATAATAATTATACCTTCCTATAGAACACCAATCAATTCCATATCCCCAATATTTCCTCCCACTTTTTTATACAATTTTTCTTGTCTGCTCTTATTTTCTCATATTCTTTAATTGTCTTAACCAACTTCAACCAATCCATAACAATTGGGGATTTACCAGCCATCCAATTTCTTGCAATTATTATTTTTGCGTAAAAGAGAACATTAACCCCTTTGTGCACCGTGACGTGCTATTACATCCGGGTGCGGGTGGTGATGTTTAGAGTACGCTCCATATGCTGCGTGCGTCGGCTGTGTTTTACAGTGGACACCCGGGACTAACAGTCGGGAGCAGTGATCGTGCTGTTCCTAGCTGTTTAACCCCTCAAATGCTGCGGTCGATCGCGAGCATCTGAGGCATTGAAAAAAGGGGGGCGGCCCCCTCTCACATTTCATCACCCCCCCAGTTAGATCAGGGGGTGACAATGATTGTAATGGCAGCTCATGGGCCTAATGATGGCACCCAGAGCTGCCTTCACTTAACTTAAGCCTGTAAAAATGACAATATACTGCAATACGTTAGTATGATCGCCGGTTCAAATCCCCTAGGGAGGCTAATAAAGTGTGTAAAAAAAGTGCAAAAAAGTTTTTAGTAGTGAAAAAAATTAAAAACAAATAGTTAAAAAAACCTTTTCCCATTTTCCCCCTAAAGTAATGTAAAAAATAAAAAAAGTTAACAAAATTGGTATTGCTGCATGCGTAAAAGTCTGAACTATTACAATATAGCGTTATTTAATGGGAGGCGCGAGAACAGCACCGGCGGACGTCATTGCTCATCAGCGCATGGGTCGGCAGCCCGCGCTGATGCGCTCCCCTCCCCCGCTCCCCTCTTAGACGATGGGGATACAGCGGTGGGGGGAGAGCTGTTGATGTCTGCCCCTGCTGTAATAAAGCAGAGGGCTTCGGGGGGAGCGGCGGCTGCTCAGGCTAGGTCACCCCGCCGCTCCCGTAGAACTCGCCCACCAGAGCGCCTTAGTCCAGACATGGCCCCGCGGGCCCGGCGTCGCAGGGGGAGCCCTTCAAGGGACGCTGCAGGCCAGGCTGCTGGGACGGGCGCTTCCTCCCAGGGCCTGCGTCCTGGCAGGAATCCCCAGCCGCGACGGGGCTCGGCGGTTACCAAGGAGTCGCAGGCCGGGCTCCATGTCACACCCCCGCCTTCAGCTGCTGTGTTCGGAGGGCAGTAGACGGCCGCCCCGCATGGTGATGTTCTGGCCAGGGGGCAGGCTTCCTCGAGAGCATCGGTGAGGACGCCAAGATCAGCGAAGACGACGAGGCAACAGGTCTGGTCGGAAGTCTGGGTCCCTGCGGTCGGGCGGCAGGTTGCCGGCCCATCGGTCAGCGTGCCGGGATCCCCGTGTCGTAGATGTCGGTGCGAGTACCAGTCGGCGGCGAGAGAGGATTTGGAAGATTGAGAGCTGGATGAGTCGCATCGCGGTCAGGATTTTCCGGCTGGCGGGAATACAGCGCCTGGGCAGCCTGGTGAGTGTGTAACTCCTACGTTACCGTATCCAGCAATTTTCATGTCGGGTGTTGGGGGTGGTTCAGCGAGCGGGGTAGCGGCTGTCGGTAGTGGCGTTGCCGGGCGCGATGGTTTAACAGATTTAGTGGGTTGTTTGCGCAAGCTAGTCGGGCGCTTAAATAGGACAGCGGCGCCGGTAGCGCCGGCTGGGTCTCCTGTGTTGGTATGGGAAGGGCCCATGGTCGGGGAGGTCCCGGGGGTGGCAAAGGAAGCGGTAGCAGTGTCGGTCCAAACCGAGGCGCTGAAGGATGGGGATAGGATTCGGCTTGATGATCGCGCTCGGGGCGAGGTTTACGTCTGTTTCGAGGGCCCGTTAGGGGCTCACCTGAAGCAAGAGGTACGCAAACGGATTTGGAAGGATGAATACGTGGAGATATTTTCTCTTCTGCCGCTTGCAAAGTTCAATTTGGATAAGGGCAAGCGGGACGAGAGTAAGAAAGAGGAAGAAGAACGCCGGCGGTATAGGCTTATCCCGCAGACGTTCGCCAACTGGTCGCAAGCTTTCGCTATTTTGGCAAGTGTGATCGGGGAAAAGGCGCCGGAAAATTGCTCGGCGTTGTTTTGTTACTTTGATGCCATCGGGGAGGCCTATCGGGCGTACAGGGGCCAGGCGTGGTTGCGGTATGATGAGCAATTTCGCCAGCGGAAGGCGGTCCCGACGGCGATCCGGTGGGATCAAAAGGATATTGCGTTGTGGTTGCGGGTTACGGCGCAGGCTAAGCAGTCCTTTCCCGGGAGTGTTGGCCAAGGGTGCCAGTCTAGTCAATCCGGGCAAGGTTCCGGGTCAAAACTGGGGTTCTGCTGGCAATTCAACGATGGCCAGTGTAAGTTCGGGGCCACCTGTAAATTTAAGCATGTCTGTTCGGAGTGCAATGGCTCCTCACACGGGGCCTCAAAATGTATGCGGAAGGGTAGGCGGTCAGGCCCTCAGTCCGCTTCAGTTGGTCAAGGGGCGGTCGCCGGTGAGGGTGGAAAGGATGCCCCCGTATCTAAGTGAATATCCGGATAGGGTTGCGGCCACGTTAATTTACGAGGGGTTTTTGTTTGGTTTTGTTATCCCCCTCCTCCATATGAGGTTCCGGTGACACGGCGCAACCTTAAGTCAGCTTATCTGCACTCGGCGGTCGTTTCAGAAAAGCTTTTGAAAGAGGTGTCTTTGGGTCGGATGTCCGGTCCTTTTGATGAGCCGCCGATTGAGAATCTAGTGGTATCACCCTTGGGAGTTGTGCCAAAGCGGGAGCCTCACAAATTCCGGTTGATACAGCATTTGTCGTTTCCCAGGGGAGCGTCGGTGAACGATGGGATAGATCACGAGTTATGTTCGGTTATTTACACTTAGTTTGACAAAGCGGTGGCGTTAGTGCGGGAGGCGGGGCCCGGTGCGTTGTTGGCAAAAACTGACATTGAGTCGGCCTTTCGCTTGCTGCCGGTACATCCAGATAGCCAACGGCTGTTGGGTTGCTTCTGGAACGGGGGGTTTTATGTTGATAGGTGTCTTCCAATGGGGTGCTCCCTTTCTTGCGCATACTTCCAGGCGTTTAGTAGCTTCGTGGAGTGGGTGACGAAGGGTGTGGCCGGGGTCGATTCCTTAATACATTATCTTGATGATTTTTTGTGCGTAGGCCCTAGCGGGTCCCCGGTTTGCGGGAATTTATTGTATTCCTTGCAGAAGGTTGCGACGGATTTCGGATTCCCTTTGGCGCCTGGAAAGACAGAGGGCCCGGTATCTACCATCTGTTTTTTGGGGATCCAAATTGATTCGCTGGCAATGGAGTGCAGGCTGCCTGAGGATAAATTATTGCCATTGCGACAGGAGGTCAGGCGGGCTTGTCAATTGAAGAAGATCACATTGCGCGATCTTCAGTCGCTGCTTGGAAAGTTGAACTTTGCCTATCGAATTATGCCAATGGGTAGAGTTTTTAGCAGGAGGTTGGCGTCAGCGACGGCGGGGATTCGGGCGCCCCATTATTTTGTGAGGATTGGTGGGGATCACAGGGCGGACCTGCGGGTCTGGGATGAGTTCCTTGGGCAGTATAATGGTAGATCATTGTGGATGTCGCAGGTACAGGAGATGGGAGAGTTGGAACTGTTTACTGACGCGGCAGGGTCTGGTGGTTTTGGCGCGTATGCAGGAGGACAATGGTATTGCTGATGCTCTTTCTCGCTCGCAGTGGGATCGTTTTCAGCAAATGGCACCGGGAGCGGAGCTGGTCGGTTTGGCTTGCCCGGAACATCTCTGGGGTCTGATTTCGGTCCCGTGGAACGGTTGAT
This sequence comes from Rhinoderma darwinii, assembly GCF_050947455.1. NCBI lineage: Eukaryota > Metazoa > Chordata > Amphibia > Anura > Rhinodermatidae > Rhinoderma > Rhinoderma darwinii. Next base: position 841,830 of record NW_027461949.1, on the reverse strand, counting down.
TGAAAGGTTATTGGCTAGCTCGACGTGGAGCGCTTATTCGGCGTGTTGGCAGCAGTGGGAGGAGTGGGTAAGAGTGTTGGGTAACGTCAGCACGGCGCAAGACAGGTTGGTGGCGTTATTGTACTGGTTGGGGGATGCTGGGGAGGCGGGGTTTTCCCCGGCAAAAGTGAATCGTTTTGTTGCTGGTTTGGCGTTTGGATTCAAATTACGGGGTTTCCAGGATGTGACCAAACATTTTTTAGTACGGCAAGCTTTAAAAGGTCTGCGTTGGGGTAGGGCGGTAGCAGATCAGAGGTGACCCGTTTCTTTTTCCCTGCTTGGGTCGTTGGGTGCATCGCTGGGGGCTGTTTGTAATTTGCCTGATGAGGTAGTTTTGTTCCGGTTGGCTTTTTCCCTCGCGTTTTTCGGAGCACTCAGAATTGGGGAGTTGGTTTCTCCTAGTGCGGCTAGAGCTGGGGGATTGCGACAGGCTGATGTGGGTCTATATGAGGATAGATTTGAGTTGTTTTTGCAGCGGTCCAAGACTGATCAAGCAGGTCGGGGTAAGCGGATAGTGTTGTTTGCCCTCCCAGGGTCGGCAATGTGTCCAGTCGCTTGTATGGCGGTTTTTAAGCCACTGGTTGGGGGGCCTGAGGCGCCATTGCTCCGTCATAATAATGGCTCGTTTTTGTCCAGGTATCAATTTGGTGCAGTGTTTAAAAAATGCTTGACTGCGGTTGGCGTAGGGCAGGGGTATTACTCGTTCAGGATTGGCGCTGCTACTGAAGCGGGGCGGTGGGGGCTGGATGACGAGGGTGTGCGGCGCATAGGCCGGTGGGAGTCCAATAGGTTTCGGACTTATGTGCACCCTCATTTGTTGTGAGTCGGTCAGGTGTTTTGATTGTTTGACATGTGCGGTTTTGTTTCTCTTTTCAGATCATCAACCTTGCTTAGTGTGGATTTTAGGACATTCTTTTGTGCACTGGGGGGCATTGCGGGCTCACGTTCGCCCAGATGGCCGCCAGCTTCGCATTCCGCGGCACGATGCGGTTGTACACTGGCTGGGCTTCCGAGGTATGTTGTGGAGCCGGGTACTTGCTGAGTTTCAGACATACTCTCAGTTAGACAGGGTTCCGGAGTTTCTGGTGTTACATGTGGGGGGGAATGATCTGGGGGTGCGCCCGTTTCGCGAGTTAGTGCGGGATATTAAACACGATCTATTGAGTTTATGGGTATCTTATCCTCAACTGGTGATTGTTTGGTCGGACATCGTTCCGAGGAAGTTTTGGCGTTTGGCAAGATCGGTCGAAAGGGTTAACAAAGCCTGCATTATGGTAAACTACGCGGTGTCACGTTTTGTTGCTAAGCATGGGGTCATTTGTGTTCGTCACAAGGATTTGGACTCAGGGGTCGGTAATTATTGGAGAAGTGATGGGGTACATTTGACCGAGGTTGGAATTGATATGTGGAGCCTGGCTTTAGCAGAAGGAATTGAGAGGGCGGTGGTGGTTTGGAGGGACTCACAGGCTTGAGGTGGTCAAGGCCTGTTTCGCTGTGGCGGGGGGAGTCCTTGAGGTTGGTCAGTACAAAATGGTGGGGGGGTCGCATCGGGGGTATGCGTCCCCCAAAATGGTACATCATTTGAAGACTTCATAGGGTGTTATCTCTTTGAAGTGATCTTCTGGAGGTTGGAGCCATCTGCAGGGGTGAGCGGTGCTTCCGAGCTTGTTTACGGCTGGAGGTAAATAGTTGGTGGTGGTTTTCAGATGGCTAATTTAAAGGAAATCGGAAAAAATGGCTTCAAGGACTTTCCCTGCTCTGTTTAGTGTTAATTTACCCACGTTGGGTCATGTGAATTATAGTAGGAATTCTCTGGTCAAATTCCTAAAAGAGTTATCCGAATGTTTCGGATTAAATTGCATTTAATTTATGTTAAATAAATAAACGGCTGCTGTAGCCATTTCACATCCAACCTCGGTTGTCACGTGTCTTTATTGGGAAGGGGGCGAAAGAAGGGGAATAAAGGTAAAATGGTTAATCAGCACATGACTCTACTTAGGCTAGTCAAGCAGAGGCTGGACGGCAGCACGGAGGGCTTAACGGGAAGCCTCCATGACTGCCGTAGGAGGGAGGGTTCAACCAATAGGAAGACAGGTGGGTGAAGTAGGAGGGGGAGTGGGCAGGAGCCGGGGTGTGGTAACTGTTCCTCCCGCTGTTTTCGGCATTGAGCCGGAAGCAGCGGGAGGAGAAACAAGAAAAATTAGTTCCCACCCACCCGCCCTGAATTAGGTCCGGTTATGAGATCAGGGTGTGGGTTTATCTGTTTTCGTGTTTTGAAGTATGCTTATGTAACTTGTGTTTGTTTTATTTCTTTTAAGCAGGTCCGGGTGTCATGGCAGCTGGCGGGGGGAGTCCTTGAGGTTGGTCAGTACAAAATGGTGGGGGGGTCGCATCGGGGGTATGCGTCCCCCAAAATGGTAGATCATTTGAAGACTTCATAGGGTGTTATCCCTTTGAAGTGGTCTTCTGGTGGTTGGAGCTATCTGCAGGGGTGAGCGGTGCTTCCGAGCTGGTTTACGGCTGGAGGTAAATAGTTGGTGGTGGTTTGCAGATGGCTAATTTAAAGGAAATCAGAAAAAATGGCTTCAAGGACTTCCCCTGCTCTGTTTAGTGTTAATTGACCCACGTTGGGTCATGTGAATTATAGTAGGAATTCTCTGGTCGAATTCCTAAAAGAGTTATCCGAATGTTTCGGATTAAATTGCATTTAATTTATGTTAAATAAATAAATGGCTGCTGTGGCCATTTCACATCCAACCTCGGTTGTCACGTGTCTTTATTGGGAAGGGGGCGAAAGAAGTGGAATAAAGGTAAAATGGTTAATCAGCACATGACTCCACTTAGGCTAGTCATGGTTTGCGGAGGCCATGTCACATTTACAAAGCCCCTGAGGGGACAAAAGAGTGGAAACCCCCCACAAGTAACCCCATTTTGGAAACTACCCCCATTGAGGAAATTATCTAGGGGTATAGTGAGCATTTTGACCCCACAGGTTTTTTGCAGAAATTATTGGAATTAGGCCCTGAAAATGTAGGTTTAGCTAATTTTTTCTCATTTCCACAAGGACTGAAGGAAAAAAAAGCAGCACAAAATTTGTAAAGCAATTTCTCCCGAGTAAAACAGTACCCCACATGTGGTAATAAACAGATGTTTGGACACACGGCAGGGCTTAGAAGGGATGGAGCGCCATTTGGCTTTTGGAGTTCACATTTAGCAGGAATGGTTTGCGGAGGCCATGTTGCATTTACAAAGCCCCTGAGGGGACAAAACAGTGGAAACCCCCCCCCCCACAAGTGACCCCATTTTGGAGACTACCCCCATTGAGGAAATTATCTAGGAGTATAATGAGCGTTTTGACCCCACAGTTTTTTTGCAGATATTATTGGAAGTAGGCCCTGAAAATAAAAATCTACATTTTTTTCAAAGAAAATGTAGGTTTAGCTAATTTTTTCTCATTTCCACAAGGACTGAAGGAGAAAAAGAACCACAAAATTTGCAAAGCAATTTCTCCCGAGTAAAACAATACCCCACATGTGGTAATAAGCGGCTGTCTGGACACACGGCAGGGCTTAGAAGGGAAAGAGCGCTATTTGGATTTTGGAGATGACATTTAGCAGGAATGGTTTGCAGAGGCAATGTCACATTTGTGAAGCCCCTGAGGGGACAAAACAATGAAGACGCCCAAAAATTGACTTCATTAAGGAAACTACACCTCTTGAGGAATTAATCTAGGGGTGTAGTAAGCATTTTGACAGCACAGATGTTTCATAGAATTTATTAGAATTGGGCAGTGAAAATAAAAACAATCCTTTTTCTTCACTAAGACATAGCTTTAGCGCAAAATGTTTCATTTTCCCAACAAATAAAGGAAAAAAAGAACCCAACATTTGTAAAGCAATTTCGTTCAAGTACGGCAATACCCCATATGTGGTCATAAACTGCTGTTTGGACACACGGCAGGGCTCAGAAGGGAAAGAGCGCCATTTGGAGTGCAAATGTTGCTGGATTGGTTTCTGGGCGCCTGTGGGCCCAAAACAGTGGAAACCCCCCGGAAGTGACTCAATTTTGGAAACTACACCCCTCAATGCATTTTAGTAAGCATTTTAACTATGTAGGTGTTTTGTAGAATTTAGTGTGCACTCGATGTTGTAGAGTGAAAATGGGATTTTTTTCCATAGATATGCCAATATGTTGTGCCCAGCTTGTCATCATAACAAGACAGCCCTCTAATTATTATGCAGTGTTTCCCGGATTTAGAAACACCCTACATGGGGCACTAATCTTTTGCCTGGACATTCGACCAGGCTCAGGAGTGAAAGTGTACCATGTAAAATTGAGGCCTAATTTGGCGATTTACAAAGTATTGGTTCACAACTGCAGAGGCCCAGATGTGAAATAATAAAAAGAAAGCCCTGAGAAGTGACCCCATTTGGAAACTACACCCCTCAAGGCATTTTCACCCCACAGGTCTTATCCATAAATGATTCCCTAGATATGCCATTTCAGTAACAAATATGTCATGCCCAGTTTCTGCCACACACACCCCAAAAATTATTAAAAGGGTTCTCCCGGGTATGAAGATGCCATATATGTGGAAGTAAACTGCTGTTTGGGCACATTGCAGGGTTCAGAGCGGAGGGAGCGCCATTTGGCTTTTGGAGAGCAGATTTTGCTTGTTAGTAGATTTGTTTGATTATTGCTGGTGTTTCCATTTATAATGTGGGGGTACATGTAATCTGGGCAGAGTACATCAAGGGCATAGTCATGTGGCATGATAATGGGGTAAAAAAACAATAAAATGATCCATAGATGAGTCATTTCTTATCCCCCTTTTGGTCCAGACTCCGCACCTTTGCAGTTTGGTATAATACGGGCACCCTCGCTTCCAGCAGATATGTTTGGGCCCTCCCCTTCCTGGTTCCCTAATTTGAGGGCCCTGATAAATCGTATCTTGAAACAGATGAAATGTTCCCCTCTGATCTGCACAACTGCATGTTTTTATTTCCTGACTTATTGGAGCCTTAACTAATTTTATTTTTTTCATAGACGTAGTGGTATATGAGGGCTGTTTTTTTTGCTGGACGAGCTGTAGTTATTATTGGTACCATTTTGGGGAACATGCAACTTTTTGATCACCTTTTATCCTATTTTTTGGGAGGCCAGGTAAACAAAAAAATTCAATTCTGGCATAGTTTTTTTAGTTGTTTTTATACAGCGTTTACCAAGCATTATAAATTACATGTTAACTTTATTCTGCGGGTCCGTACGATTCTGGCGATACCTAATTTATAGTTTTTATAGGTACCATTTTTGTATACGTGCAACTTTTTGATCACTTTTTATTCCAATATATGTAGGTCAAAGTTTTCAAACTTTTTTTTTCACTTTTTTTTCCACTTTTTTTTCCACTTTTTCTCAAGTCCCACTAGGGGACTTGACGGTCCAACTCTCAGCTTTATTTTTTTCCTACGTAGTGCAATGTATTAGATCTGTCAGTTATTCACTGACAGCAAGCCGATTAGGCTTTGCCTCCCGGCAGGGCCTAATCGGCTTCCGTAATGGCAGAGCAGGAGGCGATTGTGTCTCCTGTTGCCATAGCAGCAGTCGCCAGTCCTGATTGCCTGTCAGGGCTGGCGATCTGCTAGCAACCGCTAAGATGCAGCAATCGCTTTCGATTGCTGCATCAAAGGGGTTAATGGCAGGGATCGGAGCTAGCCAAGGTGCAGATGTGACATTCAGGTTAGGGATTTGCAGTATTGAAGTTGTATTGTGCTCCCCTTGGAGCACTGTGCAAAGGCAAAACTCCTTTATTGGAATGATGTGTAGATGGTTGGTACTCTATTTGGGTGCGCAGGCTTACTTTGTTGTGTTCTCACTTGGCTATGTCGGCATTAATGAGTGAAATGTATACAGTACCTTAGGAAAATACATTGTGAGAAAAAGATGATAACAGGAGCGCTCCCTAGAGTAATACCTTGAAAAAAAAATGTAAACTAGTCTTCTCACCTTGTGAACCCCTTGGTTTTTTTCGTTATCAAAATTTTTTATTCGAAAATAAACAGAGCAGATAAAACAGTACACAAAATTGCAAAAGTTGGCACGCAGTGCAATACAATAAAGTCAAACTGTAAGAAATGTTACAGAAACATATGAGTAGTTGTAGGAGGTAGCCTCCCAAACATCAAAAGAATAGGAAGTAAAATAATAAAATCTAATGGTAAGTAACAATACCATAACCACAGCAAAAGTAGTGCAATATTTAGGGAAACCAGTCCCAAAAACGATTAGTAATGACACGGTTAAGTGCAAATTCTAACACAAAGTTACATAAACACAAGACAACAAAGGGGAACACATACGGACAAAAGCACACAGAATTTGGCGAGATGAGTGTTCAATAGAGGCCATCCAACCAAAGAGGCAGATCAGGACCCCCCCGGAATCCGGACCATACTGACCAAGTTCGAACAAAAATCTCGGACTTACCACGATCAGCAGACATCAGCTCCTCCATCCTCATAATCCCATTCAGCTCCTTTACCCATTCCTCCAAAGAAGGCACAGTACTAGACTTCCAATGACGTGGAATTACCGTTCTAGCTGCAGTCAGAAAATGTCTAAAGATCCCGTTTTTGAGGTATGGGAGTGATCCAGGAATCATGGAAAGCAATCCAACAGAAGGCGAGGTAGGAACGTCAGTGCCAAAAAGCTTATTGCCAAGATTAAAAAAAAATTCCCAGAAGGGACGGAGCTTGGGGCAATCCCACCAAATGTGCAACATGGTTCCAGGAGCCTCCCCACACCTCCAGCAAGCTGCAGACACATCAGGAAATATCCTATGTAGAAAGGAAGGACAGCGGTACCATCTGGTAAGGATTTTATACTTTTTCTCCTGAGCAAAACAGGAAGTCGGTAACTTATGAGCCAGGAAGAAAGAAGTTCCCCACTCCTCCTCAGAATATTGAACCCCCATTTCCTCATCCCAAGCTCTGGTGAATGTTAACTGAGAGGAGGAGTAACCAGGTTGGAGGATCCCATGTAAATAGGACAGCACATGAGAAGGAGCAGAAGTCAAAGACAGATAATGTTCCAGAGGAGTCTTACCCTGTAGCAACACAAGACAGTCACCCATGGAAGAAAGATAGGAACGTAGCTCAAAATAGTACCACCATATTGATCGTCTCCCCGGGCAGGCCTCAGAAACAGCAGCAAGCGACAAAATTGCACCGTCAGGTGTAAGGGTCTGAGCCAAATATCCGCCATCCTGTCTCCCCCAACAGAGGAATGTGTCCACACCCACCGCCGGAGGGAAGGAAGGATTATCAAACAGAGGAGTCAAAGGACCCGGACGGTGAGCAATGTCCAGGGCACCAATGATCCGCTCCCATACCACAAGAAAATGACGTGTGAGGAAAGGCAGAGAGGACGTTGGTCGCTGTACACCAGACAACCAAGGTAAAGAGGACAAGGCAAGAGAGGACATATTATTCACGATTCGCACCCATTGCTTACCCGCAGCCGCACGGTACCAATCCACCAACCTCATGAGGATCGCAGCATGATGGCAGCGCTTAAAGTCCGGCAAGCCCGCACCTCCCTCCACCTTGGGCCTACTGAGAATAGAATATCTAATCCGAGGCCGAGAAGAGCAGACAAATGTGTGGGGATATATATCCCTAAATATTTTAAAGATGCAGTTACCCACTTAAACGGGAAAACCCGAGCGAGATGAGCAGCTAGAGGGGCGTCCAGAGATACATTCAGCACCTCCAATTTAGAATAATTGACCTTGAAGTTACTCAAGTGACCAAATCGCTCAAACTCCCCAGTCAAAGATGGCAAAGAAATCATAGGAGTCGTAAGGTACACTAGAAGATCATCAGCGTACAGTGCTAACTTGTGATGCTGAGCACCAACACATATGCCCTTAATGCTAAGGTTAGTCCGCAGTGCCACAGCCAGGTGTTCCATGACTAACACATATAACAGAGGCGAAAGTGGACACCCCTGTCTTGTTCCATTTGTAATAGACAAAGAATCAGACAAAAGACCATTAACCCCTTCCCGCACCTTGACGTTAATGCACGTCAATGTGTGCAGTCACTTCGCGCACCTTGACGTGCACTAACGTCAGTGCTTTGACAGTTAACCGCCGCGCGGCACTACATCTCAGCGGCAGTTAACTGTGCAGGGTGTCAGCCCTGCTCTCCCCGTTGCCGATCAGCGGCCTGTCGCCGCTGAAATCGACAATTAACCCCTTCGATGCGGTGGTCGATTGCGATCACCACATTGAAGAGGTTTACAGCGGATCGGCAGCCCCCCACATGCATTTGCGGGGGCTGGCGATCCTTATCACGGCAACCAGAGGCCAGACAATGACCTCCGGGTTGCCATGTACGGAAGCCTCGGAGGATCAGCCTCCGGCCGGTCCTCCGATGTGTAGTGTAATGTGTTCCAGCAGCGATCAGAGCTGCAAGTCTAAGTGTCCCCTAGTGGGACAAGTGAAAAAAGTAAAAAAAAGATATTAAAAATGTTTTTAAAAAGTGTAAAAATAAAAGTTAGAAGTGACATAAACAAAGAAAGCTTTTTTTCCTATAATAAGTCTTTTATTATAGGAAAAAAATTAACACGTTAAAAAAAGAACACATATTTGGTATCACCGCGTTCGTAACGACCCCAACTATAAAACTGTAATATTATTTTTCCTGCACGGTGAACACCGCAAAAAAAAATTAACGAAAACCAGTGCCCGAATCACAATTTTTTGGTTATCACCCCTCCCAAAATATACAATAAAAAGTGATCAAAAAGTTGCATGTACGCCAAAATGGTACCAATACAAACTACAACCCGTCCCGCAAAAAATCAAGCCCTTACACTGCGTTTTTGACTGAAAAATAAAAAAGTTGTCGCTCTCAGGATATGGTGACACAAAAAATAATTAATTTTATAAATAAGTGATTTTATTGCACAAACGCTGCAAAACATAAAAAAAATATATACATCTGGTATCGCCGTAATCGTACCTTCCCGCAGAATAAAATATAATTGTAATTTATAGCCCAGGGTGAACGCCATGAATAAAAGAATAAAAAACATTGTCAGAATTGATGGTTTTTGGTCACTTTGCTTGCCAAAAAATGGAATAAAACGTGATCAAAAAAATTTCTGGTACCCCAAAATGGTACCAATGAAAACGACAGATTGTTCCGCAAAGAATAAACCCTCACACCGCTCCGGTGGAGAAAAAATAAAACAGTTCTGGCTCCCAGAATATGGCGATGCAAAATGTGCAGAGTGTCCAAAAGCGGATAAGATTGGGCGCCATTTATCAGTGCGACACATATCTGCGGATAATTATTTATTTACTGCATTATTATACCCTCTTATTATACCCTGATGTACCCCGCACAGATAACATTTACCCTGATGTACTCTGCACAGATAACATATGCCCCCACATTATAAACTGAAACACCAGTAAAACCCCAAACAGAACTACTACCAAGCTACATCTGCGCCCCAAAAGCCAAATGCTGCTCCCTCCCTTCTGAGCCCTGCAGCATGCACAAACACCAGTTTACGTCCATAGATATGGCATCGCCATACCCGGGAGAACCCGGTTAATATTTTATGATGTATTTGTCTTCAGTGGCACAAACTGGGCATAACATGTAGTGCACTAAAATGGCATATGAGTGGAAAATTGTAATTTTCACTCTGCACCATCCGCTGCACATTAACCCCTGCGCGCACCACGACATAGCATGTCGTAGTGTGGGGGGTGATGTATGGAGCGTCTCACGTGAAAAATAAAGCATTTAAAACAGCAAAATCACTGTTTTTTGGTCACCTTGGCTCTACCTAAAAATGTAATAAAAAGTGCTCAAAAAGTTGTATGTACCAAAAAATGGTACCAATAAAAACGACCGCTCGTCCCTCAATAAATAAGCCCTCATCCCGCTCTATTGACTGAAAAATAAAAAAGTTGTGGCTCTTGGAACGCGGGGAGGAAAAAACGAAAAAGGAAAAGAAAAAAATGGATCAGTCCAGAAAGGGTTAATTACTTTCTAATGAAAAACCATTTATGCCCACACGTGGGGTATTGCCGTACTCGGGAGAAATTGCTTTACAAATGTTGGGCAGCTTTTACCCCCTTTATCCTTTGTGAAATTGAAAAAATGCAACATTTTAGTGGAAGAAATGTCGATATTCATTTTCACAGCCTAATTCTAATAAATCCTGCAAAAGACTTGTGGGGTCTAAATGCCCACTATATCTATATCCCTAGATAGATTCTTTAAGTGGTGTAGTTTCCACTTTTGGGGGGTTTCCACTGTTTTGGCCTCTCAGGGGTTTTGCAAATGCGACATGGCACCCAAAAACCATTTCAGCTAAATTTGAGCTCCAAAAGACAAATAGCGCTCCTTCCCTTCTAAGACCTGCTGAGGGTCCAAACAGCAGTTTATTACCATATGGCATATTTCCGTAATCGGGAGAAATTGTTTTACAAATGTTGGGGTGCTTTTTCTCTTTTATTCCTTGTAAAAATTAAAAATGGCTACCTTTTTTCAGAAAAAAAGTAGATTTTTACCTTTACAGAATAATTGCAGTGAATTCAGCAAAACAACTGTGGGGTCAAAATGATAACTTTACCCTTAGAAAAATTCCTTGATGAGTGTAGTTTCCAAAATGGGGTCACTTTCCGGGGGTTTACACTATTTTGTTCCCTCCAGTGCATTTCAAACGCGACACGGCACTGAAAACTATTCCAGCAAAATCAGAATTTCAAAATCCAAATGGTGCTCCTTCCCTTCTGAGTCCTGCTGTGGGTCCAAACAGCAGTTTATTACCACATATGGGGTATTGCTATAATCGAGAGAAATTGCTTTACATATGTTGCGGTGTTTTTTCTCTTATATTCCTTGAAAAAATAAAAAATTTCTACGTTTTTTCAGAAAAAAAGTAGATTTTCATCTTCACATACTAATTCAAATAAATTTAGCAAAAAAACCTGTGGGTTCAAAATGCTAACTATACCCCTAGATAAATTCCCTGAGGGGTGTAGTTTCCAAAATGAGGTCACTTTTGGGGGTTTTTATTGTTTTGGCCCCACAAGACCTCTTCAAACCTGACATGGTACCTAAAATATATGTTAAAAAAAAGGAGGCCCCAAAATCCACTAGGTACTCCTTTGCTTCTGAGGCCTGTATTTCAGTAAATTACTGCACTAGGGCCACATGTGGGATATTTCTAAAAACTGCAGAATCTGGGCAATAAATAATAAGTTACATTTCTCGGGTAAAACCTTCTGTGGTATAGATTTTTTTTTATTACAAATGAATTTTGTAAAGCAGAGCTCCCTAAGCTGTCAGGAAGCGCCAAGGCACTTCTGGATTCTCCACTCACGTTGGAGGAATTGGAAGAAGCGGTCAAACAGATGGCTAATGATAAGGCACCTGGGGCGGACGGGCTACCAGTTGAAATATATAAAAAATACTCTGAGGTGCTCTTGCCCAAATTATTAGAAGTATTTCATTATTCATTGGATTGTGGTTCTTTGCCGGCTTCTATGCAAGAAGCCATTATTGTGGTCTTGCCAAAACCCGGGAAAGATCCTCAATTAGCTGATTCTTATCGACCGATTTCATTATTAACATCTGACATTAAGATTCTGGCAAAGGCATTAGCCCTGCGGTTGAATGGCGTTCTTTCTACCATTATACACCCGGATCAGACCGCTTTTATGCCTGCTAGGTCGACAGCCATGAATTTGAGACGTTTATTTTTAAATCTTCAGCTGAGGGCAGACAATGTAGGCGAAAGAGCAATTTTTTCACTGGACGCTGCCAAAGCGTTTGACAGTGTGGAATGGCAATATCTTTGGTGCACCTTGGAGGCTATGGGTTTTGGACCATCTTTTATAGCATGGATTAAGGTCCTGTATTCTTGCCCTACAGCCAGAATACAGGCAAATGGAGGATTGTCTCCCCGGTTTGCTCTTGAAAGAGGGACTAGACAGGGATGCCCATTATCGCCCCTCCTGTTTGCCGTGGCAGTAGAGCCCTTGGCAGCGCGCATACGTCTGTCTGATGATATTAAGGGCTTCTTGTATGGCTCGGTGCAAGAAAAGGTAGCGCTTTATGCAGATGATATGCTTCTATACTTGGGGGATATGGGTGGCTCTCTGGCAGAAACAATATCCCTAATTGAGAAATTTGGGGCATTGTCTGGGTTTAAAATAAATTGGGATAAATCCCATCTGCTCCCTGTGGATTCAAAGTGTTCTATACCAGGGGTGCATGGGGTACCTGTAGGATGCGTTAAACATCTTAAATATTTAGGGATCAAGATCTCGACCTCCCCTTCTGAATATGTTGCTCTCAATTTGCAACCCCTTCTGGTCAAATTTAAAATGAAAATAATGGCTTGGTGTAAATTATATCTGACAGTTGTGGGTAGGGTCAATCTTATTAAGATGATCCTAATGCCACAATTATTGTATATTTTACATAACTCCCCTGTATGGATCTCATTACGCAATTTTTATTACATTAATGCACTTTTTAGGGACCTAATATGGCGGAAGGGTCGCTCAAGAATTAGATTAGAAATTCTACAGCGCGCAAAGCATGACGGCGGTCTGGCCCTACCCAACCCTTGGATATATTTTCTTGCCTCCCAATGTCAGCACTTTAAGGGGTGGGGGGAAATTATATCAAAGGGATCCAATGGATCGATTCTACAGGCACAGTTTGGACCATCTGTTTTATTCTCAGTATTGGAGGCAGGTCACTCTATGTTGGCGGGCAGGAATACGCCCACATATACACTAATGCGTAAAGTATGGGATAAAGTCCGAGCTATTAGAGATATGGGGGTTTGCACAATTTTTACACCTTTATGGGGGAATAAGGCACTTCCGGAATTCTTCTCTCTTCAAGGATTTGAGGGTTGGAAAGCAAGAGGCATCCTTTATGTCTCACAGTTGCTCCAGGAGGATGTATTTAAAACTTATCAACAGATCCAAGAGGAGTTTGAATTATCTCGAAATTCCCTCTATCAATACTTACAGATAAGACATGCTTTTGATGCCCAGAAGAAGGCGGTGGATTTGGCAATACACGCAGATGGGGTGTTGTCTGTTTTACATACCGGGAGTGTTACATCGGGGGTTATTTCACATATTTATCAGTTGTTGATCAGTAAATTTTTTGATAAATACCCCCTGATGGCTTCTAAAAAATGGGAAAGAGATATGGGTCCCATCTCTGAAGAACAATGGATAGATATTATGAAAGCAGTTTTGAATACTTCTCTTATTGAGGCTGGGCGCCTTTCTCAATTATATATTATCCATAGAGTATACAGGACTCCTAAATTTATTTTTCATATTGGGGTAAGGAGTGACTCAAAATGCCCCAGATGCGCGGAAGAGGGGGCTGACCATATGCATATGTTGTGGTCCTGTCCACAGTTAACCACGTACTGGATGGATGTACTAAAGGTGATTCAGGAGGCCTATGGACCTGTGTTGCAAGGGACTCCTATGGAATGCGTTTTGGGATGTATTATGGACACCCCAACCTCTACTTTGGAGTGGTTGGCTATTTTAAGGTTGCTATATATATCTAGAAAACTAATTGCCCTACATTGGATACAAGGTGCCCCGCCGACTATGAGCGAATTCATTGCAAAAGTGAATAAAATGATTGTATTGGAAAAGGTTGTCTATGTAAAGCGCAAAACGCTTAAAAAATTTGAATCCATATGGGGACCATGGGTAGGGGTAATGGAATCTGTATTATAAAATTTATTCAGGGACTCTGTATGACTGCCAGCCTTTACACGGTATTGGGGTTATGTATATAGATGTGGGATAAGGAGAAGGGGGGAAATAGAGAGGATTAAATATCTGCCATATATTATATCTGTTTTGTATTATACATGCTTGTACATGATTAAGCTACTTGACATTTGGAAAATGATCTGTCCCATGTACCTTGTATTTTGTGAATAATGTATTCGATATTTGGTACAATTTCTATTTCATATACTATCTAATTTGGAATTTTGTGACGGTGCCTGGGGGGAGGGTTTTGGATAGGGTTTGTTTAGTATGTTTTGTACTATATAATTTTGAAACTTCAATAAAAAAAGTATCTGATTTTAAAAAAAACAAATGAATTTTGTAAAAAAAAAATGAAATTTGTAACTTTCACCTCTACTTTGCTTTAATTCCTGTGAAACGCCTAAAGGGTTAAAACACTTTATGAATGCTGTTTTGAGTACTTTGAGGGGTGCAGTTTTCAAAATGGGGTGATTTATGGGGACTGCCTAATATATAAGGCCCTCAAAGCCACTTCAGAACTGAACTGGTCCTTGTAAAAATCGCCTTTTGAAATTTTCTTGAAAATATGAGAAATCGCTGCTAAAGTTTTAAGTCTTGTAATGTCCTAGAAAAATAAAAGAATGTTCAAAAAATGATGCCAAACTAAAGTAGACATATGGGAAATGTTAACCAGTGACTATTTTGTGTGGTATTACTATCTGTTTTACAAGCAGATACATTTAAATTTAGAAAAATGCAAATTTTCTTCAAATCTTGGTGTTTTTTACAAATAAATATTAAATTTATCGACCAAATTTTTTCCCTAACATAAAGTACAATATGTCACGAGAAAACAATCTCAGAATCACTTGGATAGGCAAAAGCATTCTGGAGTTATTACCACATAAAGGGAAACATGTCAGATTTGAAAAATCGGCTTCGTCCTGAAGGCCAAAACAGGCTCAGTCCTGAAGGGGTTAAGGATAATTGGTGTTGAAAAAAATCTTTGTATACTAAACCGCCATTTGATTAACAAGGAATGTGATGGGGGAGGGACCCGTTGGTATGGACAGTTAGGTGTCATCTGTAAAAGCCGTGAACATTGACAGGTATTATTAATTATTAGACCATATTAAATTCTGCCGATAATTTCATAGATTCTTTTACTAATAATGGAACATTAATTCTTTTTTTAGGTTCAGACCTTTAGGAAACCTGGTTTTTAGTGTAAATATCCAGTATGCTTCTCGTGATAAGATTTTATGTTTGATGTTCCCCCCTCTGTTTGGAGTTTTGACTTTTTCTATGGCATAACATCTCAGACTTATAATTGATCTATTATGGAAGGTTATGAAAAGTTTTGCAACATTAGTGATGTTAGTGAGGTTAGGATTTCTTATATAGCCCAAATGTTCTAGTATCCTAGCTTTAAATTTTCGGCTGGTGCAACCTACATACATTAGATTGCATTTGATGCACTCCACAATGTATATCACTGCCTCACTGTTGCAATTAATGTAAGTTTGAATTGAAAAATTTGTATTGTTATCTGAATCTCTGAAGTTCTTAGTAGGCTTAGCATATGAACAGATTTTGCATGGATGCGAGCCGCATTTAAAGAAACCCGTATATTGAAGCCATGTCAGTTTGGTAGTGTTTGAGGAAAATATAGAAAGAGACAACAGGTCACCTAAGGAAGGAGCTTTTCTGGATACAACACGGCAACCATCTTTCAAAATATCTGACAGGGCCTCGTCTTCCATTAGGATGGCTAAATTTTTATGGACGATTTTCTTGATTTCATTAAACTGACTACTGTGTTTTAACACCAAAGTAGGTACGTTTAGACCAGTATTTTTATTATTAGGTTTTGCCTCTAGAAGTAGATCTCGGGGCTTTTTTTCTACAATGGAGGTTGCTCTTTTGAAGGTCCATTCTGCATACCCACTTTTGCATAGTCTCCTAAAAATTTGCTGTTGTTCCACCCGGTAATTGGGGTCATTACTACAATTTCTTTTTGCTCTGTACATTTCTCCCACTGGGATTGATGAGATGGTTTGTCTAGGGTGACCGATTGTTGCATGCAAGATAGTGTTCCCTGAAATCGGCTTACGATATGTTTTAGTGTTGATTATTTCCCCTGCATGTCCTTTGAGTTCTAGGTCCAGAAACTGGATAGTATCTTTTTGTGAAGAATAGGTAAATTTCAAGTTGAGTTGGTTATTAAGATAATTGATGAAATTTGGGATATCTGACATATTGCCTTCCCATATAAATAGCAGGTCGTCTATATACCTTGCATACCAGTTAATAGATCTGCCAAAAGAGTTATCACTAGAAAAAAAGAAAAGTTCCTCCCACAACGCCATCACAAGATTTGCCAGAGAAGGGGAGAATTTAGCTCCCATTGATACTCACTTAAGTTGTAGGTAAAACAACCCATCGAACTAGAAGAAATTGTGTGTCATCAGGAAGACAAGGACCTCTAGTGTATATGATTGTAGCTCAAAGCTGTAAGTGCTGTGTTTAAAAAGATGATATTCTAGTGCCCTATGGGCTATTTCGTGTGGAATACTGGTATAAAGTG
Source organism: Rhinoderma darwinii (assembly GCF_050947455.1). Classification (NCBI taxonomy): domain Eukaryota; kingdom Metazoa; phylum Chordata; class Amphibia; order Anura; family Rhinodermatidae; genus Rhinoderma; species Rhinoderma darwinii. Next base: position 825,373 of record NW_027461949.1, on the reverse strand, counting down.
AGGTCACATCACAGCTCAGCCATGCAAATTTATTTTCCCATCTTTTTTTGTGAAATGAGCATAAAACATCTCTGGTGTCACGTAAATGGCCCAGGGTTCTTAATGCAAGGGGTTGTAACAAGGAGTCTAGCCATTCAGATAGTTTTTCTGTGAATGATCCTATCCCTGACACTATGGGGCGCATAGGTGGGGGGGTTTATGCCTTCATGTGTCTTGGTCAATGCGTGCATGATTGGAATTGAGGGACATTGGACCATAATATATTCTGCTTGCTTACTTGTTAATACGCCACTACCTAAACCATCGTTTATCAGTTTGTTGAGCTTTTTTTGGAACATAGATGTTGGATTGCACGTTAGTTTTTTATATGTGTCTGTATCTGCTAGGAGTTTCAAAATTTGGGTCTTATACATTTCCCTATCTAACACAGTGATACTGCCCCCTTTCCCGACATCTTAATAATGATATCCTTATTATTTTTTAACGATTTTATTTGCCATATTCAGCTCATTTGAGATATTAAAATTCTTATTACAACACTACGAATTTTTGGATAGTTGCTCGAGATCCTTTTCAATTGCCCATTGAAATCTGTCCATAGAGTCTATCCTGGATGCCAGAGGATAGAAGCTTGGATTTTTTGTGACAAAGTCCGGGGAAAAATTAATATTTCTTGTAGGAAGTTCTGGTTTCAGACTCTCTAAGCATTGGATTGCCCTATGTTCCTCAAACGATAGTAATCTATGGTCGTGGATATTTGTATTGGGTTCTTTGAGATTATAATCTTCAGAGTCTGTTGTCATTTGGGAGCGTGTTGTAGAAATGCCTCTTTACTGTTAAATTCCTTACAAATCGATTAATGTCCAGTAGTGTGTTGAAAGTATCGAACGTACGATTAGGGGCAAAATTGAGGCCCAACGAAAGAACCTTGACTTGTGTGGAGTTAGTTCGGATGAGGAAAGGTTGATCACATTAATGCTGGGTGTGGGTTCCTGCGGTTCCGTAGGCGGCGGTTTTGTTCCTGGTCTGTTTGGGTGATGTTTCCTACCGCCTCTCCTTCCCCGTTTTTTTACTTCCTTGACTTGCTGACTGATTGGTATCCTTGGGAATATAGGATCCTAGAGTTATCACTATCTGAGGCCTCATTTATTCCTTCGATTGAATCAGGTTCAGAGGAGCTAAAACTGACTCTGTTCAGACTGCTGCCGGATCTTCTCTCTTGTCTGCGATTTTTTAAGATGGGTCTGATTTTGTTGTGTACTTTGTCTCTTTTATTCCAATCATACACCTCCTTGTTTGCATAGTCCCTGAGGTCTCGTTGGAATTTATTTTTTTCAGTTTCAGCTATGGATTTATTTAATTTTTCCAAGTGTAGAGAAGTACGTTGTTCCAGTATAGTAAAGTCGGGTGAGCTGGAGGAAGCATTAATTTGTTCTTTTAGAGCGGAAATGTCAGTTTCCAATTTCTGTCAATTTGGCCTCCTCTTGTCTGGTAATTAGTTCCATTAGTTTTATAGAACATTCTGTTAATATAAAATTCCAGTGTGTGCTGAATTCTTCAGAGTAGGTAAAAGTAGAACTTTTTCTTAAACGTAGACCCCTTGGGATCATTTGTTTTGTAATATAATTACGTAAAGTCGTCAGGTCCCACCATATCTTAGCCTCCTGTACTGATAGTTTCTCTAGATCATGGAACATTTCCTGTAATGCACGATCACCTCCTTCTGGAGTATCATAATTGCCAAACACTTGGGCGGCCATTTCCACTCTGGAACATCGTGTATCTTGAGACATGGTTATTACTTGTTGTATATATATATACAGTGAAGGAAATAAGTATTTGATCCCTTGCTGATTTTGTAAGTTTGCCCACTGTCAAAGACATGAACAGTCTAGAATTTTTAGGCTAGGTTAATTTTATCAGTGAGAGATAGATTATATTTAAAAAAAAAAACAGAAAATCACATTGTCAAAATTAGATATATTTATTTGCATTGTGCACAGAGAAATAAGTATTTGATCCCCTACCAACCATTAAGAGTTCAGCCTTCTCCAGACCAGTTACATGCTCCAAATCAACTTGGTGCCTGCATTAAGACAGCTGTCTTAAATGGTCACCTGTATAAAAGACTCCTGTCCACAGACTCAATTAATCAGTCTGACTCTAACCTCTACAACATGGGCAAGACCAAAGAGCTTTCTAAGGATGTCAGGGACAAGATCATAGACCTGCACAAGGCTGGAATGGGCTACAAAACCATAAATAAGACGCTGGGTGAGAAGGAGACAACTGTTGGTGCAATAGTAAGAAAATGGAAGAAATTCAAAATGACTTTCAATCGACATCGATCTGGGGCAACATGCAAAATCTCACCTCGTGGGGTATCCTTGATCCTGAGGAAGGTGAGAGCTCAGCCGAAAACTACACCGGGGGAACTTGTTAATGATCTCAAGGCAGCTGGGACCACAGTCACCAAGAAAACCATTGGTAACACATTACGCCGTAATGGATTAAAATCCTGCAGTGCCCGCAAGGTCCCCCTGCTCAATAAGGCACATGTACAGGCCCGTCTGAAGTTTGCAAATGAACATCTGGATGATTCTGAGAGTGATTGGGAGAAGGTGCTGTGGTCAGATGAGACTAAAATTGAGCTCTTTGGCATTAACTCAACTCGCCGTGTTTGGAGGAAGAGAAATGCTGCCTATGACCCAAAGAACACCGTCCCCACTGTCAAGCATGGAGGTGGAAACATTATGTTTTGGGGATGTTTCTCTGCTTAGGGCACAGGACTACTTCACCGCATCAATGGTAGAATGGATGGAGCCATGTACCGTCAAATCCTGAGTGACAACCTCCTTCCCTCCACCAGGACATTAAAAATGGCTCGTGGCTGGGTCTTCCAGCACGACAATGACCCGAAACATACAGCCAAGGCAACAAAGGAATTGCTCAAAAAGAAGCACATTAAGGTCATGGAGTGGCCTAGCCAGTCTCCAGACTTTAATCCCATCAAAAACTTATGGAGGGAGCTGAAGATCCGAGTTGCCAAGCGACAGCCTCGAAATCTTAATGATTTACAGATGATCTGCAAAGAGGAGTCGGCCAAAATTCCATCTAACATGTGTGCAAACCTCATCATCAACTACAAAAAAACGTCTGACTGCTTTGCTTGCCAACAAGGGTTTTGCCACCAAGTATTAAGTCTTGTTTGCCAAAGGGATCAAATACTTATTTCTCTGTGCACAATGCAAATAAATATATATAATTTTGACAATGAGATTTTCTGTTTTTTTTTATATAATCTATCTCTCACTGGTAAAATTAACCTAGCCTAAAAATTATAGACTGTTCATGTCTTTGACAGTGGGCAAACTTACAAAATCAGCAAGGGATCAAATACTTATTTCCTTCACTGTATATATATATATAACCGAAATTCCAGTTAAGTTTTAAAAATTTGTATTTTAAAGCCAGAAGAAAAAATATATATATAAAGAAAAATTGTTGTACTTTAATAACTCTGTGAGTATATTAGTATGTTATAGAACTCTTTAACATTCGGGATATGGTCAAAATACAATTGTGCTTTTGTATTGTGAACCCTATATAACGGGCAGTAGGTGTGCACGGATGGATGCAGCCGTATAGCTATACAAACAAACAGTGGGAGGGATCCTCCAGCTCACCTTGATGCAAGTTTTAGACAGAAGAAAAATGGGCAAAAGTAGATGGTCCAGCACAGTCAAGTTTAAAACAGAACGTAGTTCCAATTTTATTTGGATGGTTAAAACAAGATCATTCCCGAATGCAAGGGTGAAAATGTAGGTAAAGTGCCTACGCGTTTCAGATGTATACCACGTTCTTCCTCATGGCTTTAATGCTAACAACTATTTGTCAGAACGAGGTTTATATCCGTTGCCAACAGGTGAAAATTAGTGCTGTCACAGCAAGGTGGTGCTGTCCAGCAGAGTAGTGTTGAACTAAGGAGACGCCTTAGGAACATCGGCAGTCTATAAATAAAAGCTATCCAGCACAGTGGAGCTGTCCATCAAAAGTGGTGCTGAAACAGAGAGCCGGTGATAGAACATCACTGCTCTAATAGTAAGTTGTGTACTTACAGCATTGTTTGATAGATAGTTATCAATGATAGGATGAGGGATAACAATGATCCAATTTTATCCATGAGTAGTGGATAGAGTATTAATGCTTATTTTTGTTTATTAGGCTGTCGGATATGAACCTCTGCAATACTCACATCGAGATATTAAAACATAAATAGACGCTAAAAAATACATCATTTAAACAGTTTAAGACAATACATGAATACATGAACTGGAAAAAAGGGAATTATATACTGGTTTTTAAAGGTAATTTTAGAGCATAACACTTCCCTCTAAAAAGCATGGGACAACAATAACAGTCCATAAGCTTTTGGAAAGGGCTCTTCAGCTCCTTTGCTTTGGGAAAATAGTTACTAGCTGCCAGACTCCAGCCATCCCTTAATAAGTGGATTTCCACGCCGTTGCATCCACTCCACCACTGAGGACCCTGTGTGGTAACAATCCTGAATCTTTTTGGAGAACTGTTGCCTACTAGGCACAGGTAACCCTTTATAACGACTCAGAAAAAATAATTGTGTTAACCATTTAAGATTACATTGATAATAAACATTAATTTAAACTATATAAGCAATATACCCATAAGCTCCATAATGCTAGGCACCCAAGGGGCCTTACAATAGAATACACTTGTTATGCTACTTTTTACCATAAAATGGGGGTTTGCCATACAGCACAGGCAAGGGGGGGCATGTTATTTTTTTTCATTTTTGAGGGGTTAACCCGACGGAAACCTCAGACGGAATCCCTCAACGGAAGGGCAGCGGTAGTGTGAACAGGTCCTTAGTGTCGTATTTTTCTTTATTTTCTATTTGTACATTATACCTGAGATAAATAACTATGTCCCTAGTGTGTTATACATATTAGGCTGGGTTCACACGACCTATTTTCAGGCGTAAACGAGGCGTATTATGCCTAGTTTTATGTCTGAAAATAGGGCTACAATACGTCGGCAAACATCTGCCCATTCATTTGAATGGGTTTGCCGACGTACTGTGCAGACGACCTGTTATTTACGCGTCGTCGTTTGACAGCTGTCAAACGACGACGCGTAAAAATACAGCCTCGTCAAAAGAAGTGCAGGACACTTCTTTGGACGTTTTTGGAGCTGTTTTCTCATAGACTCCAATGAAAACAGCTCCAAAAATGGACGTAAAAAACGCCGCGAAAACGGCGCGAAAAACGCCGCGAAAAATGCGAGTTGGTCAAAAAACGTCTGAAAAGCAGGGTCTGTTTTCCCTTGAAAACAGCTAAAGAGGAAGAACCCTGAGGACACATAGCCATGAAACGCAGAAAACACCCCACTGGGCACGATTCCCCCTCATGAATTTTGGTCAAACAAATCTCAAAACCTTTTCCCTTCCTGTCAGTTTTGGAATGATACAACATTATTCTCAACACACCATCCCGAAAAACCACATCGGTTAAATGAATACCGCCCTGCCCCCTTTTTGAGGGACTAGCCAATTCGCCAACCCGAAAAGCCCCATAGAAAGCCCAAGAAAAAGCCAATTGAAACAACAACCTGTTAAGGATCTGCCAGGCACAGCTTCTGTATCCACGCCCATAGGTAATCAGTCTGCACCTGCTTCTATGTCTGTGAGACTGGCCACAGCCTGGCCAGACGGAGCTAGCTCCCACCCTCTGTCTATTTATACCTGCCTTTCCTGTTCCTCCTTGCTTGTGATTCTTCTCATTTTGTTTCCTGGCCCTGCTGCAGCTTCTTGCACCATTTGACCCTGCTTCATATTGACCCTGGCTTACTGACTACTCTCCTGCTCTGCGTTTGGTACCTCGTACACTCCTGGTTTGACTCGGCTTGTTCACTACTCTCCTGCTCTGCGTTTGGTACCTCGTACACTCCTGGTTTGACTCGGCTCGTTCACCACTCTTGTTGCTCACGGTTTTGCCGTGGGCAACTGCCCCTTTTCCCTTGCTTCTGTGTACCCTTGTCTGTTTGTCTGTCGTGCACTTATTGAGCGTAGGGACCGTCAGTCGCCCAGTTGTACCCCGTCGCCTAGGGCGGGTCGTTGCAAGTAGGCAGGGACTGAGTGGCGGGTAGATTAGGGCTCACTTGTCTGTTTCCTTACCCCCATCATTACACAACCTCTCATAATCTGAATGGGATATCCTGCGCAACTGAGAAAAAAGTCCCTCCAACATTGCAAAAGACACGCTTATCCTTCCCGTCATGTCCTTTCTGAAAACCCTGCAGAGCACGCCGTGTCAAATAAATGCTTAGTAACATCCATACAACCAATTAACTTAAAGGAAAGTGCCGCTACTGACTTAACAACAGAGGAAACTGAAGACCCACTCTCCATAAGAGATAACAAAAACAAAACATCCCCCTAAGGCACTAAACGGACTCCCTTGACTACACCACGAATCCTCCAGCCGGAACCATCTCACCCTGATCTTGTTATAAGCATCCGACGTAGCAGGGGCCAGCGAACATTTCGCCCACCATATCAGACGAGCAACACCACCCTCCAAAGGTGTTCGGGGCAAGAAGCCGGATCCCTCTCCGCCTCTGGAGCTAGCCGACGGAAATGATGCCACTGCAACCGAGATAAAGCATCCGCAATGTCATTGGAAACACCGGGAACATGATGAGCCCTAAATAGAATGTTCCACCTCAAGCACAGTAGGACCAACTGGCGTAACACTGTGATCACCGGGGGGGAATTGGCGGACAAACTATTAATAGCGCACACGACTGCCATGTTATCACAGTGAAAAACCACTGACCGATAGGACAAAAGGTGTCCCCAAATTTCCACCGCAACTAGAATGGGAAACAACTCCAGAAAACAAAGGTTACCTGTCAAACCACACTCCCTCCACCCTAGTGGCCAAGTACGAACACACCATTTCCCCTGAAAGTACGCTCCGAAACCGATAGAACCAGAAGCATCAGTACACAATTGTATCTCCACATTCGAAAGTCCCGCTGCAATCCATAATCATCTGCCGTTATATTCTACCAAAAAGGAAACCCAAACCCTCAAATCCGCCTTATGCTCCTTGCCAAGGCAAATAAAATGGTGGGGACTTCTAACACCAGCAGTTGCTTGCGCCAAGCGCCTACAAAAAAAAACCGGCCCATAGGCATAATTCTATAGGCAAAATTGAGTTTCCCCATTAAAGATTGCAGGAGCCGCAGGGTGATTTTTGTTTTCACCAGAGCCGCCTGCACCGTTGCCCACAGATCAACAAGTTTTGCCTCCGGCAACCTACATTCCATTGCCTGGGAATCAATTTAATTTCCCAAAAAAAAGAGCGTCGTGGTTGGTCCCTCCGTTTTTTCAAACGCCAACGAAACCCCAAAGTCATCAAAAACATCAATCACAGCCTGTAAATATTGCACACGACGGCCGAGCCGCAGGGCCGACACAAAAGAAGTCATCCAAATAATGAATCACTGCTTTAGAGCCGGCTCGTTCATGGACCACCCACTCCAAAAATGTGCTGAAGGCTTCGAAGTAGGCACAAGAAATAGAGCACCCCATAGGAAGGCACCTATCAATATAAAAAAGGCCATCAAACGAGCACCCCAGCAAGTGCATGGATTCTGGGTGCACTGGCAAAAGGCGAAACGCAGACTCCACATCCACCTTAGCCATCAGCGCCCCCTGCCCCGCCGTCCTAACCAAACGAACCACCTCATCAAATGACGTATAGGAAACCCGCGTCAAAGACTCATCAATATCATCATTCACCGAAGAGCCCTTCGGATAAGATAAATGATGTATAAGCCGAAATTTTCCCGCCTCCTTCTTGGGGACAACCCCCAGCGTGGAGACACGCAAATTGGAAATAGGAACATTAGAAAAGGGGCCTAACATTCTACCCAACAAAACTTCCTTCCACAACTTGTCTTGTACCACTTCTGGATGATCCCGCACCGAACGCAGATTATTAGCCATCAAAAAAAAAAACACCACCGGGGAGAACAGAATCCTAAATCCATCCCCAAAACCGTTCAATAACAGCTGCGCCTTCTCCCTGTTGGGGTACATCTTTAGCCAAGGCGTCATAGCGTCGAGGTTCACTGGACTCACCCCCTTTAGCAGGACGATCCCCTGGCTTTGTCGTGTCTCCTCGTGCCCGCTTAAAACACTTTAAGACGGGGTGGTTACCACCCCTACACCCGGCGCATTCGTGTCTATAGACACAATTAGTTCCCGATTTACAGGTGCTCTCGTTGTAGAGCCAGCAGACCCCTTTTTTTTAAAACTCCCAAATGAACCCGCTCATCTAGACCCGCCGAGTTAGGACTGAAAGGGTTATGCAAACCCGCGACTTCAACACGCCCCCTCCTGACCAGCCCCCTTTGGTGTAGTCATAAGGCGCATCCAAAGGCTTATGTCCTTATGATCCCACCACAGGGATGACTGAACCGCCATACGCTGACGAAACTGCTCGTCATATTTAAGCCAAGCAGTTCCCCCATACGTTCTATAAGCCTCCCAAATAGAATCTGGTAGCCTAATAATACGCTGAGCAGCAGCGCCATTGTGTGGTCAATGCAGGGAAATGCACACTATGTCTATTATATATTTTAGAAAGTTTGTTTGAAGCCCGATTGTGATACGCTAAACAGCAGCACCATCGTGTGGTCAATGCTGAGAAATCTCACTAAATTGAATGTAATGCAGGCAGCCTAGTGATACGCTGAGCAGCAGCACCATCGTGTGGTCAATGCAGGGAAATGCACACTATATCTATTTATTATATATTTTAGAAAGTTTGTTTGAAGCCCGATAGTGATACTCTAAGCAGCAGGGCCATCGTGTGGTCAATGCTGAGAAATCTCACTAAATTTAATTTTCTACAGGTAGTCTAGTAATACGCTGAGCAGCAGCGCCATTTTGTGGTCAATGCAGGGAAATGCACACTATATCTATTATATATTTTAGAAAGTTTGTTTGAAGCCCGATTGTGATACGCTAAGCAGCAGCGCCATCGTGTGGTCAATGCTGAGAAATCTCACTAAATTGAATGTAATGCAGGCAGCCTAGTGATACGCTGAGCAGCAGCGCCATCGTGTGGTCAATGCAGGGAAATGCACACTATATCTATTTATTATATATTTTAGAAAGTTTGTTTGAAGCCCGATTGTGATACGCTAAGCAGCAGCGCCATCTTGTGGTCAATGCTGAGAAATCTCACTAAATTGAATGTAATGCAGGCAGCCCTAGTGATACGCTTAGCAGCAGCGCCATAGTGTGGTCAATGCAGGGAAATGCACACTATATCTATTATATATTTTAGAAAGTTTGGTTGAAGCCCGATTGTGATACACTAAGCAGCAGCGCCATTGTGTGGTCAATGCTGAGAAATCTCACTAAATTGAATGTAAGGCAGGAAGCCTAGTGATACGCTGAGCAGCAGTGTCATCATGTGGTTAATGCTGGGTAATGCACACTAAATCTATATATTATATATTTTACAAAGTTTGTTTGAAGCCCGATTGTGATACGCTAGGCAGCAGCGCCATCGTGTGGTCAATGCTGAGGAATCTCACTAAATTGAATTTTCTACAGGTAGCCTAGTAATACGCCGAGCAGCACCGCCATTTTGTGGTCAATGCAGGAAATGCACACTATATCTATTATATATTTTAGAAAGTTTGTTTGAAGCCCGATTGTGATACGCTAAGCAGCAGCGCCATCGTGTGGTCAATGCTGAGAAATCTCACTAAATTGAATGTAAGGCAGGCAGCCTAGTGATACGCTGGGCAGCAGCGCCATCGTGTGGTCAATGCAGGAAATGCACACTATATCTATTATATATTTTAGAAAGTTTGTTTGAAGCCCGATTGTGATACGCTAAGCAGCAGCGCCATCGTGTGGTCAATGCTGAGAAATCTCACTAAATTGAATGTAATGCAGGCAGCCTAGTGATACGCTGAGCAGCAGCGCCATCGTGTGGTCAATGCAGGGAAATGCACACTATATCTATTTATTATATATTTTAGAAAGTTTGTTTGAAGCCCGATTGTGATACGCTAAGCAGCAGCGCCATCTTGTGGTCAATGCTGAGAAATCTCACTAAATTGAATGTAATGCAGGCAGCCCTAGTGATACGCTTAGCAGCAGCGCCATAGTGTGGTCAATGCAGGGAAATGCACACTATATCTATTATATATTTTAGAAAGTTTGTTTGAAGCCCGATTGTGATACGCTAAGCAGCAGCGCCATTGTGTGGTCAATGCTGAGAAATCTCACTAAATTGAATGTAAGGCAGGAAGCCTAGTGATACGCTGAGCAGCAGTGCCATCATGTGGTTAATGCTGGGTAATGCACACTAAATCTATATATTATATATTTTACAAAGTTTGTTTGAAGCCCGATTGTGATACGCTAGGCAGCAGCGCCATCGTGTGGTCAATGCTGAGAAATCTCACTAAATTGAATTTTCTACAGGTAGCCTAGTAATACGCCGAGCAGCAGCGCCATTTTGTGGTCAATGCAGGAAATGCACACTATATCTATTATATATTTTAGAAAGTTTGTTTGAAGCCCGATTGTGATACGCTAAGCAGCAGCGCCATCGTGTGGTCAATGCTGAGAAATCTCACTAAATTGAATTTTCTACAGGTAGCCTAGTAATACGCCGAGAAGCAGCGCCATTTTGTGGTCAATGCAGGAAATGCACACTATATCTATTATATATTTTAGAAAGTTTGTTTGAAGCCCGATTGTGATACGCTAAGCAGCAGCGCCATCGTGTGGTCAATGCTGAGAAATCTCACTAAATTGAATGTAAGGCAGGCAGCCTAGTGATACGCTGGGCAGCAGCGCCATCGTGTGGTCAATGCAGGAAATGCACACTATATCTATTATATATTTTAGAAAGTTTGTTTGGAGCCCGATTGTGATACGCTAAGCAGCAGCGCCATCGTGTGGTCAATGCTGAGAAATCTCACTAAATTGAATGTAAGGCAGGCAGCCTAGTGATACACTGAGCAGCAGTGCCATCGTGTGGTCAATGCAGGAAATGCACACTATATCTATATATTATATATTTTAGAAAGTTTGTGTGAAGCCCGATTGTGATATGTTACGCAGCAGCGCCATCGTGTGGTCAATGCTGAGAAATCTCACTAAATTTAATGTAAGGCAGGCAGCCTAGTGATACGCTGAGCAGCAGCGCCATCATGTGGTCAATGTTGTGAAATCTCACTAAATTGGATGTAATGCAAGCAGCCTAGTGATACGCTGAGCAGCAGCACCATCGTGTGGTCAATGCTGGGAAATGCAAACTATATCTATATATTCTATATTTTAGAAAGTTTGTTTGAAGCCCGATTGTGATACGCTAAGCAGCAGCGCCATCGTGTAGTCAATGCTGAGAAATATCACTAAATTGGATGTAATGCGGGCAGCCTAGTGATACGCTTAGCAGCAGCGCAATCGTGTGGTCAATGCAGGGAAATGCACACTATATCTATATATTATATATTTTAGAAAGTTTGTTTGAAGACCGATTATGATACGCTAAGCAGCAGCGCCATCGTGTGTTCAAACCTAAGGAATCTCCTGGTCAGAAGTGCCCTCTCACCACCAACAGAGACTGGCACTTTTCCTTGCAACAGTAGAAAATGCAAGACCTGTACCAACATCTGGTCATCAAACACCATCCAGATACCAAACACGCAGCAGGACTATAAAATCACTGGCACGTTCTCCTGTACATCCTCCAATGTAGTGTACGTGATCCTGTGTACAAGGTGCATCAATAAAGGAATCTACATTGGAGAAACAATACAAAAACTACAAACCAGGATGAATCTTCACAGACATACAATAAAACAGGAGGTGGATACACCCGTGGGAAAACACTTCTCTGGACCAGACCACAGTTTGGCAGATTTAAAGGTACTCATTCTGAAGGGTCATTTTAAAAACAACAGAGAAAGAAAAATTTGGGAATTCAAGATGATGATAAAATTCCAGTCATTGACACAAGGCCTCAATCTAACACCAGGATTTATGAGCCACTACATGGACACACGTCACGTCCCCCATCAGACTGACTCCAGATGCCTTAACTCCTAAGTCATCACCCCTATAACCTCAGTTTTATTGCCCCGGCTTATCTTAATGATGTATCACCTCATGTACTAATTGTCTTTGTGTAACATCTAAATGTTGTGCTTTTTTCTAAGTCATTCATTTGTAAACTGCCTGAAGAAGGGGCCTCTGTGCTCTGAAAGCTTGCATATAGAACTTTTATGGTTAGCCAATAAAGGTATCATACCTATTATACTTTTGTCTTTTTTGACACAAAAGTATTTAACATTTCACACTAAATTGAATGTAAGGCAGGCAGCCTAGTAATATTCTGAGCAGCAGTGCCATCGTGTGGTCAATGCAGGAAATGCACACGATATCTATATATTATATATTTTAGAACGTTTGTGTGAAGCCCGATTGTGATATGTTAAGCAGCAGCGCCATCGTGTGGTCAATGCTGAGAAATCTCACTAAATTTAATGTAAGGCAGGCAGCCTAGTGATACGCTGAGCAGCAGCGCCATCGTGTGGTCACTGCTGGGAAATGCATACTATATCTATATATTATATATTTTAGAAAGTTTGTTTGACGACCGATTTTGATACGCTAAGCAGCAGCTCCATCGTGTGGTCAATGCTGAGAAATCTCACTAAATTGAATGTAATGTAGGCAGCCTAGTGATGCGCTGAGCAGCAGTGCCATCGTGTGGTCAATGCTGGGAAATGCGCACTATATCTATATATTATATATTTGATAAAGTTTGTTTGAAGCCCGATTGGGATATGCTAAGCAGCAGCGCCATCGTGTGGTCAATGTTGAGAAATCTTACTAAATTGAATGTAAGGCTGGCAGCCTAGTGATACGCTGGGCAGCAGTGCCATCGTGTGGTCAATGCAGGAAATGCACACGATATCTATATATTATATATTTTAGAACGTTTGTGTGAAGCCCGATTGTGATATGTTAAGCAGCAGCGCCATCGTGTGGTCAATGCTGAGAAATCTCACTAAATTTAATGTAAGGCAGGCAGCCTAGTGATACGCTGAGCAGCAGCGCCATCGTGTGGTCAATGTTGGGAAATGCGCTCTATATATTATATATTTGATAAAGTTTGCTTGAAGCCCGATTGGGATATGCTAAGCAGCATCGCCATCGTGTGGTCAATGTTGAGAAATCTCACTAAATTGAATGTAAGGCAGGCAGCCTAGTGATACGCTGGGCAGCAGTGCCATCGTGTGTTCAATGCAGGAAATGCACACTATATCAATATATTATATATTTTAGAAAGTTTGTGTGAAGCCCGATTGTGATATGTTAAGCAGCAGCGCCATCGTGTGGTCAATGTTGGGAAATGCACACTACATCTATATTATATATTTTAGAAAGTTTGTTTGAAGCCCGATTGTGAAACGCTAAGCAGCAGTGCCATCGTGTGGTCAATGCTGAGAAATCTCACTAAATTTAATGTAAGGCAGGCAGCCTAGTGATACGCTGAGCAGCAACACCATAGTGTGGTCAATGCTGGGAAAAGTACACTATATCTATATATTATATATTTTAGAAAGTTTGTTTGAAGCCCGAATGTGATACGCTAAGCAGCAGCGCCATCGTGTGGTCAATGCTTAGAAATCTCACTAAATTGTATGTAATGCAAGCAGCCTAGTGATACGCTGAGCAGCAGCGCTATTGTGTGGTCAATGCTGAGAAATCTGACTAAATTGGATGTAATGCAGGCAGCCTAGTGATCCGCTGAACAGCAGCGCCATCGTGTGGTCAATGCACACTATATCTATATATTATATATTTTAGAAAGTTTGTTTGAAGCTCGATTGTGATACGCTAAGCAGCAGCGCCATCGTGTGGTCAATGCTGAGAAATCTCACTAAATTGAATGTAATGCGGGCAGCCTAGTGATACTCTGAGCAGCAGCGCCATCGTGTGGTCAATGCTGGGAAATGCACACTACATCTATATTATATATTTTAGGAAGTTTGTTTGAAGCCCGATTGTGATACGCTGAGCAGCAGCACCATCGTGTGGTCAATGCTGAGAAATCTCACTAAATTGAATGTAAGGCAGGCAGCCTAGTGATATTCTGAGCAGCAGCGCCATCGTGTGGTCAATGCTGCTAAATACACACTATATCTATATATTATATATTTGATAAAGTTTGTTTGTAGCCCGATTGGGATATGCTAAGCAGCAGCGCCATCATGTGGTCAATGTTGAGAAATCTCACTAAATTGAATGTAAGGCAGGCAGCCTATTGATATGCTGAGCAGCAGTGCCATTGTGTGCTCAATGCAGGAAATGCACACTATATCTATATTTTATATATTTTAGAAAGTTTGTGTGAAGCCCGATTGTGATATGTTAAGCAGCAGCGCCATCGTATGGTCAATGCTGAGAAATCTCACTAAATTGAATGTAATGCAGGCAGCCTAGTGATACGCTGAGCAGCAGCGCAATCGTGTGGTCAATGCAGGGAAATGCACACTATATCTATTTAATATATATTTTAGAAAGTTTGTTTGAAGCCCGATTGTGATACGCTAAGCAGCAGCGCCATCGTGTGGTCAATGCTGAGAAATCTCACTAAATTGAATGTAAGGCAGGCAGCCTAGTGATACGCTGGGCAGCAGCACCATCGTGTGGTCAATGCTGGGAAATGTACACTATATCTATATATTATATATTTTAGAAAGTTTGTTTGAAGCCCGATTGGGATATGCTAAGCAGCAGCGCCATCATGTGGTCAAGGCTGAGATGTCTCACTAAATTGAATGTAATGCAGGCAGCCTAGTGATACGCTGAGCAGCAGTGCCATCGTGTGGTCAATGCTGGGAAATGCACACTATATCTATTATATATTTTAGAAAGTTTGTTTGAAGCCCGATTGTGATACGCTAAGCAGCAGCGCCATCGTGTGGTCAATGCTGAGAAATCTCACTAAATTTAATGTAAGGCAGGCAGCCTAGTGATACGGTGAGCAGCAGCGCCATCGTGTGGTCAATGCTGGGAAATGCACACTATATCTATTATATATTTTAGAAAGTTTGTTTGAAGCCCGATTGTGATACGCTAAGCAGCAGCGCCATCGTGTGGTCAATGCTGAGAAATCTCACTAAATTTAATGTAAGGCAGGCAGCCTAGTGATACGCTGAGCAGCAGCGCCATTGTGTGGTCAATGCTGGGAAATGCACATTATATCTATATATTACATATTTTAGAAAGTTTGTTTGACGACCGATTGTTACATAGTTACATAGTTACATAGTTTGTACGGTTGAAAAAAGACACATGTCCATCAAGTTCAACCAATGGATGGGAAAGGGGAATTGGAATGGGAAAGGGGAAGTAAAAAATTTCTATACATAGGAGCTAATATTTTTTTGTTCTAGGAAATTATCTAACCCTTTTTTAAAGCCATCTACTGTCCCTGCTGTGACCAGCTCCTGCGGTAGGCTATTCAATAGATTCACAGTTCTCACAGTAAAGAAGGCTTGTCGCCTCTGCAGGTTGAACCTTTCTTTTTCCAGACGGAGGGAGTGCCCCCTTGTTTTTTGAGGGGGTTTTACATGGAATAGGATTTCACCATATTTTTTTGTATGTGCCATTCATATATTTATATAAGTTAATCATGTCCCCCCTTAGTCGTCTTTTCTCAAGGCTAAATAGGTTTATAGTTCTTTTTTTTTTTTTTTAATTCTTTATTTTCATGGCTAACAGCCAAATTTTTTACAGTAAAAAAGAATACAGATACGCATACATAAGGGAGGGTGAAATACATGTACAAGGTTAGGAATGCATTGAATTGAGTGACATAACCAAAATTCATTTCTAGAAAATACTGCTATATACTCCCCCCCCTGTGCACACAAGAGATGATACAAGACAAAATGAGGGAGGAAAAGATGAAGAATGGGCAAGGGGGTGGAGGGGTAGCTGCTCCCCCCGGGACATCTCCCCTCCTCCAGACTGCGTCCAATATGGACTATTCACCAATGCCCGTCTGTCCCAGAATGTCTTTGTAGGAGTCGGAGTCCTGAAATATAATCCAAGGAGCCCAAGTGTGGCAGAATCTGGCATGATTATCATGAATGCTCGAGGTCAGGTCCTCCATGTGCATTATATTGTTGACCTTGGAGACCCAGAGGGACAGAGTGGGAGGAGAGGAATTCTTCCATCACAAGGGAATGCAGTGCTGCGCCGCCATCACTAGATAGTGAAGCAGGGAGAGTTTGTAGGTGTTTGCTGGGGTGTCACAGTGATGGAGGAGGAAGAAAGCCACATCCATAGTAAAGCTGGTATCAGTTACCTCGCAAATCACCTTTTTAACCCCATCCCAGAATTCTGAATGTGTGGAGGAGGGTACCATTGTCCAATCCACATCTCCAGCAGAGAGGTGATACGTTCGGAAAAATCAGATGCAGGCGAACCGGGGTCCTATACCAATGCGAGAGTAGTTTAAAACTAGCCTCTTGGTAGCTCGAGCTAATTGAGGTTTTATGGGCAAGAGAGAGAATACGAGAGCATTGGTTTGTGGTTAGGGTAATTCCCAGATCCGACTCCCATTCAGAAACGTAACCAGGCGCTGGGAGGTAAGGCGGGTTTCCGGAGGAGGTGATAGATCGTGGACAATGAATGGCGAACCGGCTCAGAGCCAACGCACAAGTCTTCCAGTGGAGACCTAGGAGCTAGGAATAGCTCAGAGGGTGGTAAAGAGGAGTAGAAATGGCGGAGTTGAAATATGCGCCAGTAACCCAAAGGAAGGAGTTCAGGCATCTGTGTCAACTCCTCAAGGGAGAGCCACTCCGAATTCTTCAGAAAGTGCTCTGCCCTAAATACACCCAGCGCCGCCCAGGACTTGAACACCAAGTCACTCAGTCCCGAGGGAAAAGATGGGTTCCCCAGGATCGGAGACATGGGGGAGCAGAGAGGCAGGAGGTGTGAACGGACCGCTGCAAGGGCACAACATTTGAGCGTGGGACCGATCGTGGGGTGATGATGTAGGGATGTGAGAAGTCCGCGTTTCAGCCATGGAGATACTTCGAGAGGGACCGTCGAAAAGTTTTGTTCAATACCTACCCATGCCTTAAAAGGGGCGTGCCTACACCAATCCACTACGCGCACTAAGTGAGTTGCGTTGTAATACGCGCGAATGTCAGGAAGAGCCAGTCCTCCCGACACAGAAGCAAACGACTAAGGCGTGGATGCTTGCCATTAGAGACAAAAGATATTTGTATGGAGTTGATCGCTTTAAAGAATGATGGTGGCATTGCTATAGGAAGGGCCTGGAATAAGTAGAGTAGTCGAGGTAGGATATTCATTTTAAAAATAGTACATCGGCCCATCAACGCAAATGTGCCTCCCGACCACCTAGCACAGTCCGCCTTAATCTCAGTAAGAAACCTCGGAAAGTTAAAGTTAAATATTCCCTTTAAATCTGCCGGGATATACACTCCCAGGTACTTGAGCGCCACCGAGTTCCATTTAAAACTAAAGGATTGTTCTAGCGTAGATAGAATGGGGGCGGGGAGGGAGACATTCATGGCCTCTGATTTGGCAAAGTTTATTTTAAAATTGGAAAGGCTGGAGAAGCGACGAAACTCCTGCATCAGATTCGGGAGAGAAGTGATTGGGTTGGTCAGGAAAAACAAAAGGTCGTCTGCATATGCTGCCACCTTATTGACATGGGAGCCCTCCCCTAGGCCCTGAATGTCCTGATTGGTACGAACATGCCTTAGAAACGGTTCCAAGGTCAGGATAAAAATCAGGGGAGAGAGTGGGCAGCCCTGGTGTGTCCCATTATAGATGGCAAATTCTTCAGAGAGAATGCCATTCACTCGGACCCTCGCCGAGGGGCAAGAATACAAAGACATGATCCAACTCATCATCTGAGGGCCCAGGCCAAGTCGGAGAAGTGTTTCCTCCATGTATGTCCAATTGACTCTGTCAAAAGCTTTTTCAACGTCAGTTGACAAGAGCATCAGTGGAACCTGGGACAACTTAGCCTTATGTATAAGGTTGATCGCTTTCGTGGTGTTGTCTCGGGCCTCTCTGCCCACCATGAACCCCGCCTGGTCAAGGTGAATGACCCCACTGAGCAACGGAGCCAAACACATTGCCAAAATCTTCGCGAAGAGTTTAATGTCTGTGTTGAGAAGCGAAATCGGCCTGTAGCTAGCACACTGAGAAGGGTCTTTCTCTAATTTGGGAATCACAGCAATGTGGGCCCTGAGTGTGTCTGGTGGAACGCGAGCTGAGGAGGAGAAGGAGTTCAAGGATGCTAGAAAATGTTGGCTAAGGGTAGCGGTGTATTTTTTATAGTAGGGGAGTGTGAACCCGTCAGGTCCCGGGGCCTTACCATTAGCGAAGCTCCTAAGTGCATCCGCTAGTTCTGGTGGAGAGATTGGAGCCTCCAATGCGCCTAGTACCTCCTCTGACAAAGAAGGCATACCTGAGTCTGCAATGTAGTTTTTGATACGTGTTTGGAAGTTGTTCGCCGTCGTGGCCGGATTGGTGGAATCTGTGTTATATAGGGAGGCATAAAAGTCGCGGAACTGTGAGGCTATGTCTAATGGCAAGTTAGCCCGAGTAGTGGGGGATGTTGCAATAAAGGGTACGTAGGTACGCGCTTGTTGAAGTCTCAGTGCTCTGGCCAGAGACCTGCTACATTTGTTCCCATATTCGTAGAAGTGGCGCTTGCATTTCGAGAGGGTAGCTTTGGCCTTAGACAATAATAGCATACGGAGCTCTTCTCGTTTCTGGAGTAACGCGACTTTACATGCTAATTCATGGGAACGCTTGTGAGTAGACTCTAAAACCCTAATTTCCGATAGAAGCCGAGCAGTGGTCTCCGCACGCTCCCTTTTTAATCGAGCCCCGTGTTTAATAAAGGTGCCACGTACAACACACTTGTGCGCCTCCCACAGTACCCGTGGGTTTGTGTCTGCAGGGGTATTGGCCGTGAAGTATTCTTCAAGTGTACGCTGCACGTCTGAAGAAACCAAGGAGTCATTAAGAAGCAACGGATTGAACTTCCACTGGGATTGGTGTAATATCGGGGCCTGCAATGTTAAGGATAGAGTGACAAGGGCATGATCTGAGAAAGAGATTGAGTCAATATCGACGGCCTGTAAAATTGGGAGTGAGCAATGTTTGACAAATATTAGATCGAGTCTGGAGTAAGTGTCATGGACGGATGAGTAAAAAGAAAAATCTTTATCACCCGGATGTAATAGGCGCCATGTGTCCACAAAATTATGCTCGTGGAACGCTCGTTTAATACGGCGCAGTTGGGAATGCGGGATTGACGATGTCCCCTTTGAGACATCCATGGTGGGCTCCAATGCGAC
This sequence comes from Rhinoderma darwinii, assembly GCF_050947455.1. Lineage (NCBI taxonomy): Eukaryota > Metazoa > Chordata > Amphibia > Anura > Rhinodermatidae > Rhinoderma > Rhinoderma darwinii. The sequence goes on along the minus strand of NW_027461949.1, from coordinate 805,873 downwards.
ATTGAAGTCACCTCCCAGGACAATGGTGCCCTCCCCAAACTCCTCTAGCTCATCCAAAAAGCCAAACAGAGCTGAACCTTGACCCACATTGGGTAGGTAGAAGGAAGCAAAGGTGTAGATCTGCGAATTAATGCTGCCCTTGAGTAGTAGCTTTCGCCCCATCCCATCACTGCGAGAGTCCAGAAATTCCCATGGAAGAGTACGAGACAGGAGGATACTCGTCCCCCTAGATTTCGGATCAGGAGAGAAACTATGATAGGCGTGTGGAAACCAAAGATTAGACATCTTAAAAGGTTTTTGTTCACTGAGGTGCGTTTCCTGTAGGAAAGCTACATGTAAGTGTCTACCTTTCAACATGTTGAGCAAAATGGATCGCTTCCCGAGACTATGCAACCTCTTGACATTCAACGAGCCTATCCGAAGGTCAGTCTGGGAGTGGCGGGCCATGTCCCCGATAGGTGATGAAAAAAATTAATAAAAAGAGGGGGGGGGGGAGACAAAGAGGGGTAGGGGGAAAGACCAGAGAGAAAAAGGAAAATTGACAGAGAAAGAGAAAAGGACCCAAAGGCCGACACCCACTCGGCAAGAAAAGAGGAGAAAGGGGGGATAGGAGAGGGTATGAGGAGGAGGGGAAGGGGAAAGAGGGTGGAGAGAGGAAAGAGATAAGTGAGAGATTCATCAGAAAGAGCACTAATGCGACACTCAACAAGATACAGATAAAACAAATCGGATCACAAATTAGGTCTCAGGTAGTGAATGAAACCTTATGAGTAGTAATACTACTGCCTGTGACAACATCATGTGGCCTTGTGTAACAATACTAACAGGATATCGTACCACAAGCAACTTCCTGACAATTCACGAGGGGGAGAGAGGGGAGGGAGGGGGCGCATGGGTCCGATACCAAAGACATCACTAAAATGCAAGGAAGGGATAAGGGGGGGGGGTGGGGGTGAGGACCAGGAACAAAAGAAGGGTAAACTGTATGTCGGGTCATATCTACAGTTCTGTGGCCATCTGTGGAATCTTCGGTGACAGCTCACTGTCCACGGAAGTCTCGGAAAGTCACGGAGGAAGTACCGGGACTGCTCACAAAGTTCCGTTGGAAAAGGCACTCCTCGGAGGAGCTGTCAGGACACCCTGTAACAAAAAAGAGACGCTAGGCGCTGTACAGAGCCCAGCGCTATAAACTGTAGATCAGGTATTGCCATGGAGATCTGAGGGTTCTTCAGAAGGTAATCTATGTCAGGCCTCAGGAGGTAGTAGCAGCGAAAGATCCAGCTGAGACCTTAATGACTCTCGGAGCGAAGGCCTGTTGAGATGTTGGCTAGGGCACGGAGCGCGCCGGCGTTGCGATGGTTCCGGCCGGTCCAGTGCCAGCCAATCCGGGACCGGAAACGATTCGATCTGCAGGAAATTGAATAAGGCCTCCAAATCTGAGAAATGGCGCAAGAGGAAGGTGGCTGATTCTTTCCTGACGACCACGTGGAACGGGTGACCCCATCTATAAGTGGCTCCCGCAGCTTTGATCTTCTCTAGTAGTCGGTGCAGGAGACGCCGCATGTAGAGCGTGCGTGGGGAGACATCTGGCTATATCGTGACCCTGCATTCATCCACCGTAACCGGACCATGTGACCACACGCCTTGAATGATTAAATCCTTGTCCGAGTAGTAATGTAGTCTACACAGAACATCACGAGGGTTGGATGGGTCGTTCGGACCGGGTCGAGAAACCCTATGGACACGATCCAGTAAAAATGTCGCTTCCAACGGCCTATTAGTGACCGTACTAAAGATGGCACTTATCCTGGCCGGAAGGTCATCTCTGGGACCCAGGTCTGGGAGGCCTTTCAGTCGGATATTGTTCCTACGACCCCTGTACTCTTGATCGTCCAATTGTAACGCCAGGGACTGTATATGTGTTCTGCTGGAAATGGCTGCCTGCTCCAGAGCTAGCACTCTGCTGTCAATATTGGAGACCGTTTGGTCCGTGTTGGCAATCCTAGTATCCACCCTATCCACTTCTTGTTGTAAGGCAGCGATGTCTTGTTGGTGGGATTGTTCAATTCTAGTCACCAGGGAATCTAAGTCCTGTCTGGTAGGGAGAGCTTGGATCAGTTCCCTGAGCAGGTGCAAATCTGCATGTAATGCGGGCTGGAAGGGTACTGAATCTGGGCTTCTGGGCAGGGACACGGTGGCTGGCTGAAGTACAGGTCCAAATAGGACAGGGGACACGTGCGGTACCTCATTCTTGCTGGCCCCAGGCTGTAGTGCGGTCGTCTGTCCCTGTGCTTGAGCTCCTGCTGCTGCGTGCTGAAGGCCTGTAGTTCTGCACGTGGCAGGATGCAGTGCCGGGTGCGCCATGACACCTGGGAGTTCCTGAGAAGCGGGCGCCGCTGATAAGAAGCGCTCCATGCTAGCACTCCGTGTCTGCAAGCTAGGTAAGGAGCGGGAGGGTGTAGTGCCTTGTCCCCTACGTTTTGCTGGCATCTCCTACCGGTTTCAGACGGGCTCAGGCTGCTATTAAGCACTCTGTTAGGTAAGACTAAACGTGGACACCACAACACTACTCAGTTCTTTTCTAATCAACGGTTTACTGAAAAATCACAATTTCAAACAGGCCAAATAGAAACAATGCAGTATTCAAGTCAAGTCTCTCAGTAGCTGGGGCCCTCGCCCTCGTGGGAGTCCCACTCGCCCTTGGGTGGCTGCGCCTGGCGCTCACTGACCCGGCCCGGCGGGTCTCAAGAAGGAATGGGCCGTCTCCGCGGATCACTGTGGTGCTACCACTCACACTGCGGAATCCCCAAAGGTGGAAGCTATGCCCCTCGCCCTTTGGCTACGGCGTGAGTCCGGCGGATATATTACCGCGTGCGCCTCCGCGGGTCAGAGTGAGAGCTACTCACTACCACGCGGCATACCACCCTTACCTCCGATTTCTGCTCCTCTGTTGATGAAGATGACGTCTTTTCCCTTGTGTCTCCTGACACCGCTGAGCTGTAGTGAATGTCCAGCTAGTCCTCTTTTAGGAACGTTGAGCCAAGGATACTTCTCCTACAAATGGCGGCAGCCTGGTCACTGTGCTCTCTCTCTGTCACACTGCAAGTCCTCTTTTTCTTGTCCCCACTCCGCTCTGCATCCTCTCTCCTGCCCAAGTCTCCTCCCTTTTTTCCTCCTCCTTCCTCTTCCTGGGGTCCTGCCAATTTCCCCTTCCCTCTCTCTTCATCTGTGCTTTTGTTCCTCCCTTTTTCTGTCCTAATGGCCTGTCTGTTTTCTCACTCCTGCTGTGTTCCACTGCCCCCCAGTGGTCATTGTTAACTTTACGGTTTCTACACATTGTTTCTAAGACATATGTCTAACCTTTGCTGCAAGCGGCCTGACGTCACACAAACGGGGGAAAACACGAGGCCCAGAAGGGGCTGAGAGCACAAATGGACACCTAAGGCTCGTGGAGATGGTGGGAGGCGAGGGGGCTGCGGCCCCTATCATGTCATGAGGGTGCAGGAGGCTGGTACCCCCATTACAACTCTGCTGCACGGAGCTCCCCCGAGATGTGTGCTTACTCCGCCATAGCTAAGCCCCGCCCCCCCAGGTTTAGTTCTTTTAATCTTTCCTCATAACTTAAATTCTCCATGCCCCTTATTAGCTTCGTTGCTCTTCTTTGTATTTTTTCCAACTCCAGGGCATCCTTTCTATGAACTGGAGCCCAGAACTGAACTGCATATTCTAGATGAGGCCTCACTAATGCTTTGTAAAGTGGTAATATTACATCCCTGTCCCGCGAGTCCATGCCTCTTTTGATACACGACAATATTTTGCTGGCCTTTGAAGCAGCTGATTGACACTGCATGCTGTTATTGAGTTTATGATTTACAAGTACACCCAGATCCTTCTCATCAAGTGACTCCCCCAGTGTAGCTCCCCCTAGGACATATGATGCATACAGGTTGTTCGTACCCAGGTGCATAACTTTACATTTATCTACATTAAACTTCATCTGCCAAGTGGACGCCCAAACACTTAGTTTGTTTAAATCCGCTTGCAATTCATGAACATCTTCCATAGACTGAACTATATTACATAGCTTGGTGTCATCTGCAAAAATAGAAATAGTGCTATTAATCCCATCCTCTATATCATTAATAAATAAGTTGAATAATAGTGGTCCCAGAACTGAACCCTGGGGTACACCACTTATAACCGGGGATCATTCAGAGTAGGAATCATTGACCACAACTCTCTGGATACGGTCCTTGAGCCAATTACAAACTATACTTTCTAAACCTATAGTCCTTAATTTACCCATTAGACGTCTATGGGGACAATGTCAAATGCCTTTGCAAAGTCCAAAAACACTATATCCACAGCGGCCCCTCTGTCTAGGCTTCTGTTTACCTCTTCATAAAAACAAATCAGGTTGGTTTGACAGCTTCTGTCCTTTGTAAAACCGTGCTGGCTGTCACTTATAATACTATTTTTTGTCACATAATCCTGTATATAGTCCCTCAATAGCCCCTCAAACATTTTCCCCACAATTGATGTTAAGCTTGCTGGTCTATAATTACCCGGCGAAGACCTAGAGCCCATTTTGAAAATAGGCATCACATTTGCCCTGCGCCAGTCCCTTGGCACTATACCAGTCATGAGAGACTCTCTAAATATTATGAAGAGGGGGACAGAAATAACTGAACTAAGCTCCTTAAGAACTCTAGGGTGTAACCCATCTGGTCCCGGGGCCTTGTGTACATTTATTTTATTTTATTTAGCTTGCACCATATCTACATTCATCCAATTCAGTATATCAACTGATATATTAACAGCACTGGCAGCGGCTACATCAGCTGCTCCTTCTTCTGTTGTATATACAGAGCGGAAGAACCCATTTAGTAACTCTGCCTTCTCTTGATCCCCTGTGACCAACTCCCCATTACCACTATCTAAGGGGATTGTGATACGCTAAGCAGCAGCGCCATTGTGTGGTCAATGCTAAGAAATCTCACTAAATTGAATGTAATGCAGGCAGCCTAGTGATACGCTGAGCAGCAGCGCAAACGTGTGGTCAATGCTGGGAAATGTGCACTATATATTATATATTTGAGAAAATTTGTTTGAAGCCCGATTGGGATATGCTAAGCAGCAGCGCCATCGTGTGGTCAATGTTGAGAAATCTCACTAAATTGAATGTAAGGCAGGCAGCCTAGTGATACGCTGGGCAGCAGTACCATCGTGTGGTCAATGCAGGAAATGCACACTATATCTATATATTATATATTTTAGAAAGTTTGTTTGAAGCCCGATTGTGATATGCTAAGCAGCAGCGCCATCGTGTGGTCAATGCTGAGAAATCTCACTAAATTGGATGTAATGCAAGCAGCCTAGTGATACGCTGAGCAGCAGCGCCATCGTGTGGTCAATGCTGGGAAATGCACACTATATCTAAATATTATATATTTTAGAAAGTTTGTTTGAAGCCCGATTGTGATACGCTAAGCAGCAGCGCCATCGTGTGGTCAATGCTGAGAAATCTCACTAAATTTAATGTAAGGCAGGCAGCCTAGTGATACACTGAGCAGCAGCGCCATTGTGTGGTCAATGCTGGAAAATGCACAATATATCTATTATATAATTTAGAAAGTTTGTTTGAAGCCCGATTGTGATACGCTAAGCAGCAGCACCATCGTGTGTTCAATGCTGAGAAATCTCACTAAATTGAATATAAGGCAGGCAGCCTAGTGATACGCTGAGCAGCAGCGCCATCGTGTGGTCAATGCAGGAGAAATGTACACGTATGCGATTCCGCTGCAAAAAACGCAACTTATTAATAATTTTAATCTTATACTCACCTAGAATTCTGTTTCTTTTTCCGGGCCAGCCTCCTGGGACGACGTTTCATCCCATGTGACTGCTGCAGTCAATCGCAGGCTGCAGCGGTCACATGGGATGAAACATCAACCCAGAGCTGCAGGATGTAGGAGGGAAGCGTCGCCATGGTAAGTATCCATTTTTTTTTCTGCTCAGTTTTCCGCAGCGGCCATTCCTGGCCGAAAAACTGCGGCACAGGGCAGTGCTTTTACACAGCGTATCTGCCTTGCATGAACATACCCGTACAGTATATACATATAGTAGCTGCTGTCTTACAACGATACAGCTGCAAACCACGTCAACATGTTGCATTCCCACGAGTCAGCACAGTTTTCAAATGATTGTTAATGTCCATGGAGTTTTTTGCAGACATTAACAATCATTTAAAAACTGCACCTTTTGATAAAACTGCATGTGCTGCATGTTTTACCGGACAATGGTTTTTACGATCTGATTGTTTGCATTAACCCCTTCCCTCTTTAGCCACTTTTAACCTTCCTGACCGAGCCTCATTTTTCAAATCTGACATGTGTCACTTTATGTGGTAATAACTCCGGAATGCTTTCACCTATCCAAGCGATTCTGAGATTGTTTTCTCGTGACACATTGGACTTTAAGTTACTGGCAAAATTTGCTTGATATGTTCAGTATTTAATTGTGAAAAACACCAAAATTTAGCGAAAAATTGCAAAAATTAGCATTTTTCTCAATTTAAATGTATCTGCTTGTAAGACAGGCAGTTATAACACACAAAATTGTTGCTAACTAACAACCCCCATATGTCTACTTTAGATTGGCATTGTTTTTTGAACATCCTTTTATTTTTCTATGACATCACAAGGCTTAGAACTTTAGCAGCAATTTCTCACATTTTCAAGAAAATTTCAAAAGGCCATTTTTACAGGGGCCAGTTCAGCAGTGAAGTGGCTTTGAGGGCCTTATATATTAGAAAACCCCAAAAATTCACCCCATTTTAAAAACTTCACCCCTCAAAGTATTCAAAACAGCATTTAGAAAATGTCTTAACCCTTTACACATGTCACAGGAATTAAAGCAAAGTAGAGGTGAAATGTACAAATTTCATATTTTTTGGCAGAAATAAATTTTTAGTACAATTTTTTTTATAACACAGAAGGTTTTACCAGAGAAATGCAACTCAATATTTGTTGCCCAGTTTATGCAGTTTTAGGAAATATGCCACATGTGGCCCTAGCATGCTAATAGACTGAAGCATCGGCCTCAGAAGCAAAGGAACACCTAGTGGATTTTGGGGCCTTATTTTTGTTAGAATAAATTTTAGGCACCATGTCAGGTTTGAAGGGCTCTTGCGGTGCCAAAACAGTCAAAATCCCCCAAAAGTGACCCCATCTGGGAAACTACACACCTCAAGGAAATTATCTAGGGGTACAGTGAACATTTTGACCGCACAGTTTTTTTACAGAAATTATTGGAAGTAGGACGTGAAAATTAAAATCGACATTTTTTCAAATAAAATGTAGGTTTAGCGATTTTTTTTCTCATTTCCACAAGGACTAAAGGAGAATAAGCACCATAAAATTTGTAAAGCAATTTCTCCCGAGTAAAACAATACCCCACATGTGGTAATAAACGGTTAGAGAAGGGCTGAGAAGGGAAAGAGCGCTATTTGGCTTTTGGAGCTCAAGTTTAGCAGGAATGGTTTGCGGAGGCCATGTCACATTTACAAAGCCCCTGAGGGGACAAAACAGTGGAAACCCCCCACAAGTGACCCCATTTTGGAAACTACACCCATTGAGGAAATTATCTAGGGGTATAGTGAGCGTTTTGACTCAACATAATTTTTTCATAAATTATTGGAAGTAGGCCCTGAAAATGACAATCTAAATTTTTTCAAAGAAAATGAAGGTTTAGCTAATTTTTTCTCATTTCCACAAGGACTGAAGGAGAAAAAGCACCGTAAAATTTGTAAACCAATCTCTCCCGAGTAAAACAGTACCCCACATGTGGTAATAAACGGCTGTTTGGACACACGGCAGGGCTTCAAAGGGATGGAGTGCCATTTGGCTTTTGGAGTTCACATTTAGCAGGAATGGTTTGCGGAGGCCATGTCACATTTACAAAGTCCCTGAGGAGACAAAACAGTGGAAACCCCCACAAATGACCCCATTTTGGAGACTACACCCATTGAGGAAATTATCTAGGGGTATAGTGAGCGATTTGACCCCACAGTTTTTTTGCAGAAATTATTGGAAGTAGGCCCTGAAAATAAAAATCAACATTTTTTTCAAAGAAAATGTAGGTTTAGCTTATTTTTACTCATTTCCACAAGGACTGAAGGAGAAAAAGCACCACAAAATTTGTAAAGCAATTTCTCCCGAGTAAAACAATGCCCCACATGTGGTAATTAACGGCTGTTTGGAGACACGGCTTGGCTTAGAAGGGAAAGAGCGCTATTTGGCTTTTGGAGATCACATTGAGCAGGAATAGTTTGCGGCGGCCATGTCACATTTGCAAAGCCCCTGAGGGGAAAAAACAATGAAAACGCCCAAAAAGTGACACCATTTAGGAAACTACACCTCTTGAGAAATTTATCTAGGGGCGTAGTGAGCATTTTGACCCCACAGATGTTTCATAGAATTTATTAGAATTGGGCAGTGAAAATAAAAACAATCCTTTTTCTTCAATAAGACGTAGCTTTAGCGCAAATTTTTTCATTTTCACAACAAATAAAGGAAAAAAAAGAACCCAACCTTTGTAAAGCAATTTCTCCCGAGTACGGCAATACCCCATATGTGGTCATAAACTGCTGTTTGGGCACACGGCAGGGCTCAGAAGGGAAGGACCATTGCTGGATTGGTTTCTGGGCGCCTGTGGGCCCAAAACAGTGGAAACCCCCCAGAAGCGACCCAATTTTGGAAACTACACCCCTCAATGCATTTACCTAGGGGTGTAGTGAGCATGTTAACCCTGCAGGTGTTTTGTAGAAATTAGTGTGAACTCGATGTTGCAGAGTGAAAATGGGATTTTTTTCCACAGATATGTGGACAATATGTGGTGCCTGGCTTGTGCCACCATAACAAGACAGCTCTCTAATTATTATGCTAGGTTTCCTGGTTTTAGAAACACCCTACATGTGGCCCTAATCTCTTGCCTGGACAGTCGACCAGGCTCAGGAGTGAAAGCGTACCATGTAAAATTGAGGCCTAATTTGGCGATTTACAAAGTATTGGTTCACAACTGCAGAGGCTCAGATGTGAAATAATAAAAATAAACCCCTGGGAAGTGACCCCATTATGGAAACTGCACCCCTCAATGCATTTATTAAGGGGTGTAGTGAGCATTTTCACCCCACAGGTCTTTTCCATAAATGAATGCGCTGTGGATGGTGCAAATTAAAAATTTATATTTTTCCCTTGATATGCCATTCAGTGGCAAATATGTAGTGCCCAGCTTATGCCACTGGAGACACACACCCCAAAAATTGCTAAAAGGGTTCTCCCGGGTATGACGGTGCCATATATGTGGAAGGAAACTGCTGTTTGGGGACGCTGTAGGGTTCAGATGGGAGGAAACGCCATTTGGCTTTTGGAGCGTGGATTTTGCTTGGTAGTAGTTTTGTTTGGAGTCTTACTGGTGTTTCCGTTTATAATGTAGGGCATATGTAAGCCGGGCGGAGTATATAAGGGGCATAGTCAGGTGGTATAATAATGGGGTAAAAAAAAACAATAAAATGATCCATAGATGTGTGTTACGCTGTGACACAATCATTTCTGCACAGGCTGGTGTCGCACTGATATATGGCGTCCTTTATTATCCCCCTTTTGATCCACACTCCGCGCCTTTGTAGTTTGGGGAATTTTGCTAGGAAGTGTTGTCCTGGTATAATACGAGCACCGTCGCTTCCAGCGGATATGTTTGGGCCCTCCCTTTCCTGGTTCCCTAATTTTAGGTCCTTGATAAATCGCCTCTTCAAACAGAAGAAATGTTCCCCTCGGGCACAACTGCATATTTTTTTATTTCCTGACTTATTGGAGCCATAACTAATTTTATTTTTCATAGACGTAGCGGTATGAGGACTGGTTTGTTGCGGGACGAGCTGTAGTTATTATTGGTACCATTTTGGGGTACATGCAACTTTTTGATCACCTTTTATCCTATTTTTTGGAAGGCCAGGTAAACAAAAAAACGCAATTCTGGCACAGCTTTTGTCTTTTTTTTTATACAGCGTTCACCATGCGTTATAAATTACATGTTAACTTTATTCTGCGGGTCAGTACGATTCCGGCGATACCTATTTTATAGGACTTTTTTATGTGTTACAACTTTTTGCACAATAAAATTACTTTTGTAAAAAGAATGTATTTTTTCTGTCGCCAAGTTGTGAGAACCATAACTTTTTAATTTTTTTGTCGACGGAGGTGTATGAGGGCTTGTTTTTTGCGGGACGAGCTATAGTTTTTATAGGTACCATTTTTGGATACGTGCGACTTTTTGATCACTTTTTATTCTAACATTTGTAGGGCAAAGTGACAAAAAAACAGAAACTCTGGTAACGTTTTTTACATTTTTTTTTTTACGCTGTTCACCGCGTGCAATAAATAATATAATATTTTGATACCTCAGGTCGTTACGGTCGCGGCGATATCAAATACATATGGTTTATTATTATTTTTCAATAATAAAGGACTTGATAAGAGTAAAAGGGGGATTGTGTTTTATTTGATTACTTGAAACTTTTATTGTTTTCAAACTTTTATTATTTGCACTTTTTTTTACACTTTTTTATACTTTTTTTACACTTTTTCTCAAGTCCCACTAGGGGACTTGAAGGTCCAACGGTCAGATTTTTTTTTTTCTAATACATTGCACTACCTATGTAGTGCAATGTATTAGATCTGTCAGTCATTCACTGACAGCAAGCCGATTAGGCTTCGCCTCCCGGCTGGGCCTAAATCGGCTTCCGTAATGGCAGAGCAGGAGACCATTGTGTCTCCTGTTGCCATAACAGCAGTCGCCAGTCCTGATTGCCTGTCAGGGCTGGCGATCTGCTAGTAACCGCTACGATGAAGCAATCGCTTTCGATTGCTGCATCGAAGGGGTTAATGGCAGGGATCGGAGCTAGCTCCGGTTCCTGCCGTTACAGGTGGATGTCAGCTGTACAGTACAGCTGACTTCCACCGCTGATGACGCCGGATCAGCTCCTGACCCGGCGCCATCTTGCCGGCAGCTACGGAAGCCGATCAGGCTCCGCCGCCGGGCGGATCTTGACCGGCTTCGGTGCTAGGCAGACCGGGAGGCCAGTATTAGGCCTCCGGTTGCCATTGCAGCCACCGTAACCCCGGCAATTTCATTACTGGGGTTCCGATGAGCTGCAAACACCTTAAGTGCAGCGATTTGAGCGCTGCACTTAAGGGGTTAATGGCGGGGATCGAAGCTAATTTCGGTCCAGCCGGATGTCAGCTGTTAGATACAGCTGAGATCCGGTGATGATGGCACCGGCTCATCTTCTGAGCTGGTCCCAAACATTCGGCGTATATGTACGGCAAGATGCGGGAAGTCAATGCTTTCCATGACGTACATTTACGGCAAATGTCGGGAAGGGGTTAAAGGTTATGAACACCTTTTGAAACTTTTTTTTTTTTTAAATGTCAGTCAGTGTGTTTTGTGCAACTTTATAATTAGTTTTTATTAAAAAATCTTTTTACTTTTTGAGATACAGCTGCTCTGTTACCTGTATACAGAGAAGCTGTATCCTACGCTGAATCCTGAACTTGTCAGGTCTGTGGGACTGATGGGTTCAGTGTCAGCGGGTCCTGTGTGTCCTGTTTGTCTGACATGCTGGATCCACCTGTAATACATCACATCTAAGTTAGATGTGATAGATTATACGTGGATACAGTCGACTACTCTATTGATACCGCCAATAAAACGAAAACCTTGTGAAACGGAGACAAACAGAAACCATTAGCAACGGAAGCGTTACCATTGAAATGGTAACAGAATGCTATGGTTTCCGTTTGGTTTCCGTTCGTAGGTTCCCCTGACGGAAAGGTCTGACGGAACCCATGAACGGAACCACGATACAGGTGAGAACGAAGCCTAATTATTACTGTATGATCTTTACAGATGGTGGAGGGTACTATTTTTTGGGGTATAAGCAACTCCCAGAATATGATTACCATAATTCTGGTCATACTGGAAGCTACTAACCTGACTTTGCAAATGATCTCTGTACTGAAATGTATTTGTTCTGAGCTTTGTTCTGGTCCTGTATTCATGTACTGAGCTTGGTTCTGGTGCTGTATATATCTAATGAGATTTGTTCTGGAACTGTACATATGTAATGAGCTTGGTTCTGGTGTTGTGTATAGAACTATATTGCTTGTAAAATGTACAAATGTTTTTATGCTCGGGTTACATAAAAAAAATTTGGAAAATAAATGACACGTCATTGATTGGTAGAGAAAACAAACATGGCGAGGGTGGAAGGAGATGTCGGGAAAGAGGTTGGGGGGGGGTGCCAAACTGAATCTTTGCCCCGGGTACTGGAGAACCTAGCTACGACCTCTGCTATGTGTGTTGTATGTATGTGTCTGTGTGTGTGTGTGTGTGTGTGTGTGTGTGTGTGTGTGTGTGTGTGTATATGTTCCAGTATGTGTGTGTATATGTGTACATATGTCTCTATGTTAGTGTATATATATTTATGCCTCTGTGTGTGTTTATATATGTGTGGGTATAGTCAGGGCCGTCGTCAGCACCCGGCGAACCCGGGCAAGTTCCAGGGCCCATTACCCTTGGGGGGGCCCACTCGGCCGCCGGGTGCTGTCGCTGCTGTCATCACGGCATCACTGTCCATATATGGACAGTCCGTGAAATTCATGGACAGTCCGTGAAATGAGAGGACTTTTGGCAACTGTCCGGAATAAAAAGAATGCGTCCGTGATTTCTATATTTTTTTGTTGTGCAAGGAGCTGCACATATGCCAGTTGTGGCTGCGTGATGACCTCTCATGTAGAACATTGTTAGCAGCCTTCCCAGCCTCCGCGCACCACGTCTGGCCTGTAGTACTAGCAGGGGCCTCCTACCCGCCAGAGAGGACAACAGAGAGGAGGAAATCCGACAGCGGAGAGAGTGCGGCTTGGCTGGGACCTGACAGGTGACACAGGAGAATCTATGCAGAGCAGGACGCTGGGCTGCCGTTACTTCAGCTTGTACTGCTGATATGTGAAGCCCCTGCCCGGTGGCTTGCTCTGTATCTAATTCACTGCCCAGCAGCTGTACAGGTCAGCAGCACCCGGCTCCTTCACTGTGTCTGCACCACTGACTTGCATAGCTGCTGCTGCTAAAATGTCTACTAAACCCTGTACAGCCCAGTACTCCCTTGATAGCCCCTTCAGTTCCTAATTTCCCTCTGTACACCCCTCCCCCCAGCACTGGAGCACCACCCCGTGCTGAAGAAGTCAGAGGAGATAGAAGTTGCCGAAGAAGCAGTCTACAGGAAGGAGATAAGTGTCAATGTGTCTAAAGACAAAGAGGTGACTGGAGTGTGACTCAATGTATGTATGTATGTATGTATGTATGTATGTATGTATGTATGTATGTATGTATGTATGTATGTAGTGTGTGTGTAATGGCTCTATATGTGTGTGTATATGTAGTTTGTGTGTGTATGTAATATTTGTGCGAGTGTGTATGTATATTTGTGTGCATTTTGTATATATATGTAGTGTGTGTGTAGTGTATGTGTGCAGTATGTATGTGTGCAATGTGTGTATATGTAGTATGTGGGCAGTATGCATGTATGTATGTATGTATGTATGCAGTATGTATGTGTGCAGTATGTATGTGTGCAGTGTGTATGTGTGCAGTGTGTATGTGTGCAGTGTGTATATGTGCATTGTGTGTATATGCAGTGTGTGGGCAGTATGTTTGTATGTGTGCAGTATGTATGTATGTATGTATTTATTCAGTATGTATGTGTGCAGCATGTATGTATGTATGTATTTATTTATTCAGTGTGTATGTGTGCAGTATGGATGTGTGCAGTATCTATGTGTGTATGTGTGCAGTATGTATGTGTGTATGTATGTATGTATATGGGCAGTATGTATATGTGTGCAGTATGTATATGTGCATTGTGTGTATCTGTAGTGCATGGGCAGTATTTATGTATGTGTGCAGTATATATATGTGCAGTGTGAGTATATGTAGTGTGTGGGCAGTATGTGTGTGTGCAGTATGTATCTGTGCAGTATGTATGTATGTATGTATGTATGTATGTATGTGTGCAGTATGTATGTATGTATGTATGCAGTATGTATGTGTGCAGTATGTATGTGTGAAGTATGTATGTGTGCAGTGTGTATGTTTGCAGTGTGTATATGTGCATTGTGTGTATATGCAGTATGTGGGCAGTATGTTTGTATGTGGGCAGTATGTATGTATGTATGTATTCAGTATGTATGTGTGCAGCATGTATGTATGTATGTATTCAGTGTGTCTGTGTGCAGTATGGATGTGTGCAGTATCTATGTGTGCGATATGTATGTATGTATGTATGTGCAGTATGCATGTGTAATATGGATATATGTATGTGTCCAGTATGTGTATGTGCAGTGTGTGCAGTATGTATGTGTGCAGTATGTGTATATGTAGCATGTGGGCAGTATATATGTATGCATGTATGTCTGCAGTATGTATGTGTGTGCAGTATGTATATGTGCAATATGTATGTATGTATGTATGTATGCGTGCAGTATGTGTAGTGTGTGCAGTATGTATGTGTTCAGTGTGTATATATGTAGCGTGTGGGTAGTATATATGTATGCAGTGTGGGCAGTATGTATGTGTGCAGTATGTATGTGTGCAGTATGTATGTGTGTGTGCAGTATGTATGTGTGTGCAGTATGTATATGTGCAATATGTATGGATGTATGGATGTATGTGTGCAGAATGTATGTGTGCAGTATGTATGTATGTATGTATGTATGTATGTGTGGAGTATGTATGTGTGTGTTTGCAGTATGTATGTGTGTGCAGTATGTATGTATGTATGTATGTATGTATGTATGTATGTGTGCAGTATGTATGTGTGTGCAGTATGTACAGTGAAGGAAATAAGTATTTGATCCCTTGCTGATTTTGTAAGTTTGCCCACTGTCACAGACATGAACAGTCTAGAATTTTTAGGCTAGGATAATTTTACCAGTGAGAGATAGATTATATAAAAAAAAAACAGAAAATCACATTGTCAAAATTATATATATTTATTTGCATTGTGCACAGAGAAATAAGTATTTGATCCCTTTGGCAAACAAGACTTAATACTTGGTGGCAAAACCCTTGTTGGCAAGCACAGCAGTCAGACATTTTTAGTAGTTGATGATGATGGCCCACTCCTCTTTGCAGATCATCTGTAAATCATTAAGATTTTGAGGCTGTCGCTTGGCAACTCCGATCTTCAGCTCCCTCCATAAGTTTTCGATGGGATTAAGGTCTGGAGACTGGCTAGGCTACTCCTTGACCTTAATGTGCTTCTTTTTGAGCCACTCCTTTGTTGCCTTGGCTGTATGTTTTGGGTCATTGTCGTGCTGGAAGACCCAGCCACGGGCCATTTTTAATGTCCTGGTGGAGGGAAGGAGGTTGTCACTCAGGATTTGACGGTACATGGCTCCATCCATTCTCCCATTGATGCGGTGAAGTAGTCCTGTGCCCTTAGCAGAGAAACACCCCCAAAACATAATGTTTCCACCTCCATGCTTGACAGTGGGGACGGTGTTCTTTGGGTCATAGGCAGCATTTCTCTTCCTCCAAACACGGCAAGTTGAGTTAATGCAAAAGAGCTCAATTTTAGTCTCATCTGACCACAGCACCTTCTCTCAATCACTCTCAGAATCATCCAGATGTTCATTTGCAAACTTCAGACGGGCCTGTACATGTGCCTTCTTGAGCAGGGGGACCTTGCGGGCACTGCAGGATTTTAATCCATTACGGCGTAATGTGTTACCAATGGTTTTCTTGGTGACTGTGGTCCTAGCTGCCTTGAGATCATTAACAAGTTCCCCCCGTGTAGTTTTCGGCTGAGCTCTCACCTTCCTCAGGATCAAGGATGCCCCACGAGGCGATATTTTGCATGGAGCCCCAGATCGATGTCGATTGACAGTCATTTTGTATGTCTTCCATTTTCTTACTATTGCACCAACAGTTGTCTCCTTCTCACCCAGCGTCTTACTTATGGTTTTGTAGCCCATTCCAGCCTTGTGCAGGTCTATGATCTTGTCCCTGACATCCTTAGAAAGCTCTTTGGCCTTGCCCATGTTGTAGAGGTTAGAGTCAGACTGATTAATTGAGTCTGTGGACAGGAGTCTTTTATACAGGTGACCATTTAAGACAGCTGTCTTTAATGCAGGCACCAAGTTGATTTGGAGCGTGTAACTGGTCTGGAGGAGGCTGAACTCTTAATGGTTGGTAGGGGATCAAATACTTATTTCTCTGTGCACAATGCAAATAAATATATATAATTTTGACTATGTGATTTTCTGTTTTCTTTTTTATATAATCTATCTCTCACTGGTAAAATTAACCTAGCCTAAAAATTCTAGACTGTTCATGTTTTTGACAGTGGGCAAACTTACAAAATCAGCAAGGGATCAAATACTTATTTCCTTCACTGTATATGTGCATTGTGTGTATCTGTAGTGTGTGGGCAGTATTTATGTATGTGTGCAGTATATATATGTGCAGTGTGTGTGCAGTATGTATGTGTGCAGTATGTATGTGTGCAGTGTGTGTATATGTAGCGTGTGGGCAGTATATATGTATGCAGTGTGGGCAGTATGTATGTATGTAAGAAGCGGCCGTACTGCTGACTGCAAGGAGTGAGGGGAGGCCGACATGACAGGATAGGAGGGAACAGGTGAGGAAAGGGTTAAGGTTATGTGCAGGGAATTAAGGGGAGGGGATTGGAAGTGAGGAGGGAGGGGGAGTAGGTCTCGGGCTTCCCGCTGTTTTCCTCAGTGCGAGGGAGACAGTGAGAAGTGAGACATCACAGGAGTAGCAGCAGCAGCAGCAGCAGCAGCAGCAGCAGCAGCAGCAGCAGCAGCAGCAGCAGTAGTGTGTGTGTGTGTGTGTGTGTGTGTGTGTTCTTACCTGATCGTGGGAGATGGCGTCCTTCAGTGAACTTGTGGAGCGGCTCCGGGCGGCAGCTGATAATCAGGACGTCGGCTGGTTTGAGGAGCAGGTGACGAGACTTGTGGGGATGACTGTGCCCCAGGCTGCTGGGCCCCGGCGCTCTCATCGCGCGGTGTCCAGGGAGGGGGGAGGGGCGGCTTCCTATCTATCATCCCCTGCTGTTTTGTCCTTGGATCTAGGCAGCCCTCTGATGCTCAGCCCTCCGGATAGTGGAGTGAGCAGGCCCGTGCCCCAGGCTGCTGGGCCCCGGCGCTCTCATCGCGCGGTGGCCAGGGAGGGGGGAGGGGCGGCTTCCTCTCTATCATCCCCTGCTGTTTTGTCCTTGGATCTAGGCAGCCCTCTGCTGCTCAGCCCTCCGGATAGTGGAGTGAACAGGCCAGAGGTAGTTACGCCGGGGGTGGTGCCTGCTCGCAGGTCACGGCGTACACGACCCCCAGCGAGACTTAGCCCAGAGGAAATCCCGCGGGTTCGGCGCCGCCGGGGAAGCCCCTCTAGGGTCGCTGCAGGCCGGTCCCCAGGGAGAGCGGCATCCCCTAGGGGGTCCCGGCCTGGCAGAAATCCCCAGCCGCGGCGGTGCTTGGCGGTCAGGGGGGGGTTGGCTCCTGGCTTCCCCAATACCCCCCCCCATCTAGTGTGGTTCATGATGCGGTGATGTCGGCAGCCCCGCCTGGTGAAGTGCCAATCAGGGGGCTGGCTGCTGCGAGATCTGAGTCCGGAAGACTGGCGAGTCCGGTGGGATGTGGAGTGCGGTCGGAACTGTGGATACCGCATAACGGGCAGCAAGTGGCTGGCCCTATCAGCGTCGGGGCCAATATGGAGGCCGGCCCTTCGGGACAGTCTGGTCGGGGATCTCCGTGTTCGCATTGTAGGTGCGGGCAGCGGTCGCAGATAACGGGTGACACGGATGAAGGAGACGTGGGTGAGGAGCGGCGTGGGCAAGTTCGTCCGGCTGGCGGGATCACAGCGCCTGAGCAGCCAGGTGGGTGCTCTTCTTCTTTTCCTACTCTTACTCTGCGCATGGGGGGTGGCGCGGGGGATGCGGCGGGTTCTGGGGCAGTCGTCGGGTCTGCCGGGGGAGGTGGTAGCGGTCTCGATGACATAGTGGGATGTTTGCGTGAGCTGGTTAGCAGATTGGATAGGTCGCAGGCCCCGGTATCGGCGGGGGTGTCCCCGGTTGCGGTTTGGTCGGCGCCGCCGTTGGTAGTGCAGCCGCATGATAGGGTGCAAGTGGGGGGCTCGGCGGGGGCGGTGGCTGTGTCAGTGCAGACAGACGGGGCTCAAGAGGCTGACAGGGTGCGCTTGGATGATAGAGCAAGGGGGGAGGTGTATGTCTGTTTTGAGGGGCCGTTGGGGGCGCATTTAAAACAGGAAGTTCGGGAGCGTATTTGGAAAGACGAATATGTGGAGATATTTTCCCTTCTTCCGTTGGTAAAATTTAATTTGGACAAAGGGAAGAGGGATGAGAGCAAAAAGGAAGAGGAGGAACGTCGGCGTTATCGGCTTATCCCACAAACATTTGTGAATTGGCTGCAGGCCTTTGCGATCTTGGCTAGTGTGGTGGGGGAAAAGGCGCCGGAAAATTGTTCCGCGCTTTTTTGCTATATGGATGCTATCGGTGAGGCGCATCGGGCTTATGGCGGTATGGCGTGGCTGCGTTATGATGAACAATTTCGGCAGCGGAAGGCGGTTCGGCCCGGCATTAGATGGGATCAGAAGGATATCGCATTATGGTTGAGGGTGACGGCTCCGGTTAAGCCGGGACAGTCCTTTCCAGGGAGCGGAGGGTCTGCAGGGCAGGTCGGTCAGTCTGGTCAAAGTTCCGGTTCAAAACTCGGTTTTTGCTGGCAGTTTAACGACGGCCAGTGTAAATTTGGGGCAACGTGTAAGTTCAAGCACGTGTGTTCCCATTGCAGCGGGTCATCTCATGGCGCATCAAGGTGTTTGCGAAAAGGCAAGAAGGGAGGGGGTTCAGCTGGTCAAGGGGGTGACGCCGGTGAAGCTGGAAAGGATGGCCCCCTTTCTAGGTAGATACCCGGATAGGGATGGGGCGCAATTGATTGCGGATGGTTTTAGCGTGGGTTTTGTAATTCCTTATCCTCCTTATGATATTCCAGTGACTCGCCGGAATCTCCGGTCCGCTTACCAGCATGCGGGGGTGGTGACTGAAAAACTTCTTAAGGAAGTGGGTTTGGGTCGCATGGCTGGGCCTTTTGTTGAACCACCGGTGTCGGATCTTGTTGTTTCCCCGTTGGGTGTGGTGCCGAAGCGGGAGCCAAACAAGTTTCGGTTGATTCATCATCTTTCTTTTCCCCGGGGTGCATCGGTTAACGATGGTATTGATCCGGTATTGTGTTCGGTGGTGTACGCGTCAGTTGATAAAGCGGTGGCGCTGGTGCAGGAAGCGGGCGCAGGTGCTTTGTTGGCAAAAACCGACATTGAGGCGGCTTTCCGGTTGCTGCTGGTTCATCCCAAGAGTCAACCGTTGTTGGGTTGTTTTTGGGAGGGGAAGTTTTTTGTGGATCGTTGTTTGCCAATGGGCTGTTCCCTGTCTTGCGCCTACTTTGAGGCTTTTAGTTCTTTTTAGGAATGGGTAATTAGGGATGTCGCAGGTGTGAATTCAGTTATTCACTACCTGGATGATTTTTTGTGTGTTGGCCCAGGCAGATCAGCGGTGTGCGCCAATATTTTGTTTGCCTTGCAGAGAGTCATGAAGGAGTTTGGAGTCCCGCTGGCTCCTGACAAAACGGAGGGGCCTGTTACGGTTATTCGTTTTTTGGGCATCGAAATTGACTCGGTTTTAATGGAATGCAGGCTTCCGGAGGATAAGTTGGTGGCTCTTCGTTTGGAGGTTCAGGCGTCGTGTCGGCTTAAAAAGGTCACCTTACGTAGTCTGCAGTCATTGTTAGGGAAGTTAAACTTTGCATGTCGGATCATGCCTATGGGCAGGGTGTTCAGTAGGCGGTTGGCGGCGGCGACTGCTGGTGTGAGGGCTCCGCATCACTTTGTCAGATTGAGAGGGGAGCATCGGGACGATTTGGAAGTGTGGCATCGGTTTTTGGGACAGTACAACGGCAGGTCCTTGTGGATGGCTGGGGCTTTCGATTCCGTGGATCTGGATTTATTTACGGATGAGGCTGGAGGGGGCGGTTTTGGTGCTTATTGTGGTGGCCAGTGGTGTTCTGGGGGATGGCCGGTTAGTTGGGTGGAAAGCGGTTTGACAAAGAACCTGGCCCTGCTCGAGCTGTTTCCCATCGTGGTCGCTGTGACCATTTGGGGGGATAGGCTCAGGGACAAGAAGATTCGTTTTCACTGCGATAACCTAGGGGTGGTGTTGGCTATCAATAACATCTCGGCGTCTTCTCCTCCGGTGGTTCAACTGTTGCGGCATTTGGTGTTGGTTTGTTTGTCATTAAATGCTTGGGTGGTGGCGGTGCATGTGCCGGGGGTTGAAAATTGCGTTGCTGATGCCCTTTCTCGCTCACAGTGGGATCGTTTTCGTCAGCTGGCGCCGGGAGCGGATCGGATCGGCATGGTATGTCCGGATCATCTTTGGGTGTTGGTCTCTCTGCGGCAGGAGCATTGATTGAGCGATCCTTGGCGAGTTCTACATGGGCAGCGTATAGGGCTGGCTGGGCTCAATGGGAGCTTTGGTTGAGAGGTTTGGGTGACGTCCGGTCAGACCGGGACAGGATGGTGGCCTTATTGTATTGGTTGGGGGATGCGTATGAGTCTGGTGTGTCTGTAGCGAAAGTGAATAAGTTTGTGTCCGCTGTGGCATTTGGCTTGAAATTGCATGGCGAAAAAGACGTTACCAAAGAATTTTTGGCGGTTCAAGCTTTAAAAGGTATTCGCAGGGGAAGAGGGTCGGTAGATCGGCGGCGGCCAGTTTCTTACCGAATTCTTTGCCTATTAGGAACGGCCGTGGAGTTGGTTTGCAGTTCAGCCTTCGAAGTCCGGTTGTTTCGCTTGGCTTTTTCATTAGCCTTTTTTGGGGCTTTTAGAGTGGGTGAATTGGTGTCACCAAGTGGGTTGCGCGTGGGGGGACTGAGTCAAGAGGATGTGGAGTTGTTTGCCGATAGAGTGGAGATATTGCTGCGCAGGTCAAAAACGGACACGGCGGGTAAGGGGACGCGAATTGTGTTATTTTCCATCAGGGGCTCGGCGGTGTGTCCGGTACAGTGTATGTCTGCTTTTGGGGTACAGGTGGGGGTAATGGGGGTTCCGTTACTGCGGCATGAAGACGGGTCCTTTTTATCCAGGTTTCAATTTGGGGCAGTGTTTAAACGCTGTTTGCTGGCAATTGGGTTGCAGTCAGCTGAGTATTCTTCCCATTCGTTTCGTATTGGCGCAGCAACTGAGGCGGTGCGATGGGGGTTGGATGAGGCTGGGGTCAGGCGTATCGGGAGATGGGAGTCTAACCGTTTTCGATCTTATGTGCGGCCTCACTTGCTGTCAGACTGTTGAGAAGCTGCTGGGAGTTATGTGGTGCTGGTGGAAGATGGAGTGTGATTGGGAGTTGTAAGAAGTGTGTGTTTATTTCTTTCACAGGTTCGCGTCCTTTGCTGGTGTGGATCCTGGGGCACTCCTTTGTGTAATGGGGCGCATTACGGGCGGAGGTTTGCCCGGATGGTCGTCAACTAAGGATTCCGCGGGAGGATGCTATCCTGCATTGGCTGGGTTTTCGGGGAATGGTTTGGTCAAGGGTACTACCGGAATTCCAGGTGTATACGCAGCTAGACCGGGTTCCCGAAATTTTAGTTTTACATGTTGGGGGGAATGATTTGAGTGTTCGCCCTTTTCGAGATTTGGTGAGGGATATTAAGCACGACTTGTTGTGTTTATGGGCATTACACCCGGGCCTGATTATAGTATGGTCAGATATTGTACCAAGAAAGACATGGCGCTTGGCCCGATCCGTGGAGAGACTTAATAAGGCCAGAATAAAAGTAAACAGGGCTGTGTCGGCATTTGTGGCAAGAAATGGAGGTGTTGTGGTCAGGCATAGGGATCTGGAAGGGGGGGTAGGTTGTTATTGGAGACAGGATGGGGTGCATTTGAATGAGGTGGGGATGGATTTGTGGAGTTTGGCCCTAGCAGACGGGATTGAAAGAGGTGTGTTGGTGTGGAGGAGCTCACGGCCTTGAGGCGGTCAAGGTCCATGTCGCAGTGGCGGGGGGAGTCCTTGAGGTTGGTCAGTAAAACTGGTGGGGGGGTCGCATCAGGGGTATGCGTCCCCCAAAAATAGGTGGAAGGCTTCTTAGGGTGTTACCCCTTTGAAGTGCTTTATGGAAAAGCCATCTGCAAGAAGGTGCCTTCGAGCCGGTTTACGGCTGGAGGTAAAACAAGTGGTGGTGGCAGATGGCTACGTTTTTTATAAGTCGTGGTAACCTCAAGGGCTTCCCCTGGTCAATTATAAGGTGTTATTTATATTGACCCTGTTAAGGGTTTGGTATGTGTATTCTGGTAGAATTTCCAATGTTTGGGAATTCTAAGTTATTTAAAGTTTGGGTTATAAAATTTTCTAATTTTATAAAATTTATAATAAACGGCTGCTGTGGCCATTAAAATCCAACCTGGTGTCGTGTGTTATTATTCTAAAAGGGTAAGGAATAATTATGGATCACTCGACTCTACTTATCCAAGTCATGTATGTATGTGTGCAGTGTGTGAATATGTAACATGTGTGCATTATGTATAGGTATGTATGCAGTGTGTAGATGGTGTGTGCAGTATGTTTGTATGTATGTATGTATTAGAAACAGGGAGAGAACCTCCAGCTCACCGGTCTGCGTCTCCAGCAGCGTCACTCGGATCCCCGCGACGGCCCGCGGTAAGGAACAGCAATGTAGGAGAAAAAATGATCCAGCGCTGATAGTAATTTAAAAGGGAAATGAGAGTCCCATGTTTATTGAAGAAAGATCTTAAAATCGGAGGGGAGACGCAGTCCCAAGGTGCAAGTAGTCAGGGTAGATACCCAAGCCTACGCGTTTCGAACGCGATCTGCGTTCTTAATCATGGCAAGTATGTAAGTATGTGTGCATTGTGTAGATGTAGTGTGTGCAGTATGTACACTACCATTCAAAAGTTTGGGGTCACCCAGACAATTTTTTGTTTTCCATGAAAACTCACACTTATATTTATCAAATGAGTTGCAAAATGACTAGAAAATATAGTCAAGACATTGACAAGGTTAGAAATAATGATTTTTATTTGAAGTAATAATTTTCTCCTTCAAACTTTGCTTTGTGGGAAAGGACACAGAGACATAAGAGACTTTCTACGCCAGTTTTCACACTTTTTAAGAAATGGGCCGTGGTAAAGGCAAAGGGGCTGTGAGCCAACAAATTTATTATGATTAACCCCAGAAAACTGGCGTCAATTATAGTGAAAGTCTACGCCAGCTCCTCGCTAACATAGATTTCACTCCATGGGGCATAGCAAGGTAGAGGCCCGTGCTGGACCTCATACTTTGCCCCCCCCCCCTTCATCTGACCAAACCCTGGCCTCCCATTGGACAGTTAAATTAAAAAAATATATATACACTACCGTTCAAAAGTTTAGGGTCCCTTAGAAATTTCCTTATTTGCACAGTTTTTTTCAATGAAGATAACATGAAATTAATCAGAAATACACTCTATACATTGTTAATGTGGTAAATGACTATTCTAGCAGCAAACATCTGGTTTTTAATGCAATATCTACATAGGTGTATAGAGGCCCATTCCCAGCAACCATCACTCCAGTGTTCTAATGGTACATTGTGTTTGCTAACTGTGTTAGAAGGCTAATGGATGATTAGAAAACACTTGAAAACCCTTGTGCAATTATGTTAGCACCGCTGTAAACAGTTTTGCTGTTTAGAGGAGCTATAAAACTGACCTTCCTTTGAGCTAGTTGAGAATCTGGAGCATTACATTTGTGGGTTCGATTAAACTCTCCAAATGGCTAGAAAAAGAGAGCTTTCATGTGAAACTCGACAGTCTATTCTTGTTCTTAGAAATGAAGGCTATTCCATGCGAGAAATTGCCAAGAAACTGAAGATTTCCTACAACGGTGTGTATTACTCCCTTCAGAGGACAGCACAAACAGGCTCTAACCAGAGTAGAAAGACAAGTGGGAGGCCCCGCTGCACAACTGAGCAACAAGACAAGTACATTAGAGTCTCTACTTTGAGAAATAGATGCCTCACAGGTCCTCAACTGGCAGCTTCATTAAATAGTACCCGCAAAACGCCAGTGTCGACGTCTACAGTGAAGAGGCGACTCCGGAATGCTGGTCTTCAGGGCAGAGTGGCAAAGAAAAAGCCATATCTGAGACTGGCTAATAAAAGGAAAAGATTAATATGGGCAAAAGCACACAGACATTGGACAGAGGAAGATTGGAAAAAAGTGTTATGGACAGACGAATCGAAGTTTGAGGTGTTTGGATCACACAGAAGAACATTTGTGAGACGCAGAACAACTGAAAAGATGCTGGAAGAGTGCCTGACGCCATCTGTCAAGCATGGTGGAGGTTATGTGATGGTCTGGGGTTGCTTTGGTGCTGGTAAAGTGGAAGATTTGTACAAGGTAAAAGGGATTTTGAATAAGGAAGGCTATCACTCCATTTTGCAACGCCATGCCATACCCTGTGGACAGCGCTTGATTGGAGCCAATTTCATCCTACAACAGGACAATGACCCAAAGCACACCTCCAAATTATGCAAGAACTATTTAGGGAAGAAGCAGGCAGCTGGTATTCTATCTGTAATGGAGTGGCCAGCGCAGTCATCAGATCTCAACCCCATAGAGCTGTTGTGGGAGCAGCTTGACAGTATGGTACGCAAGAAGTGCCCATCAAGCCAATCCAACTTGTGGGAGGGACTTCTGGAAGCATGGGGTGAAATTTCTCCCGATTACCTCAGCAAATTAACAGCTAGAATGCCAAAGGTCTGCAATGCTGTAATTGCTGCAAATGGAGCATTCTTTGACGAAAGCAACGTTTGAAGGAGAAAATTATTATTTCAAATAAAAAACATTATTTCTAACCTTGTCAATGTCTTGACTATATTTTCTCATCATTTTGCAACTCATTTGATAAATATAAGTGTGAGTTTTCATGGAAAACACAAAATTGTCTGGGTGACCCCAAACTTTTGAACGGTAGTGTAAGTGAATACAGTGCAGTGAAATTCAGTGACTCACAGGTGACATCTTCTCAGAATGGAGTCGTTCATGTTCTCTTTTCTTCTTCATCCGACCCAGAACACCATGTTGACTTCCAGTCTTCTTCATCTCCAATGCCCAAGCGCGAACCACAAGATATGTCATGAAAGTGTTGATGTAACCTGTATACCACGTTCACGTGACCCAATGTGCCACGTCACAGCTTATTCAAATCATGGAAGCGTTCAGTCTACATGACTACCGCCCGTCACGGTGCGCATACCTTAGATCAAAATTTCGACATATAACTAACTCTAAACCTCATAAGCTAATTTTCTTTAGCTATTATACTAGGATGTACAATTCTATATTAAAATATTATCATATTAGTCATGTGTCCTAGTATACCCACATCCAGCGATGGGTGGGATGGGTGAAACATAAAATAGTTTTCCATGAGTTTTGGACTGCGATGTGCTGCTGATCTCCCTTTTTGGGGGTAATATACAGGGAATATGGGGGTTATATAAGGGACTCCCATCATCCCTGTATATACCAGCCATCATCCCCATATATAACCACCATTATCCGTGTATGAACCAGCCTACCATTATCTCAGTATAAAATCTCCATCACCCCTGTATATACCATTAGGGCGGGCACTGTCAGCTTGCTGTGGCGTGCGGGCATTGTGGCTAAAGAAGAAGTAAATGGGGTGGGCATTGAGGACACCGTGGACCAATAGGATGCCTGAAATGCGGGTATATGGGAGAAGTCCAGCAGAATCTGAAAATATGCCTCCTGATTGCTTAGGCTGGGTTCACACGACTTATTTTCAGACGTAAACGAGGCGTATTATGCCTCGTTTTACATCTGAAAATAAGGCTACAATACGTCGGCAAACATCTGGCCATTCATTTGAATGGGTTTGCCGACGTACTGTGCAGACAACCTGTCATTTACGCGTCGTCGTTTGACAGCTGTCAAACGACGACGCGTAAAAATACAGCCTCGTCAAAAGAAGTGCAGGGCACTTCTTTCAGACGTAATTTGAGCCGTTTCTTCATTGAACTCAATGAAGCACAGCTCAAAATTTACGGCTGTCAGAGAAGCCCCGCAAAATGCGAGGAGGAGCATTTACGTCTGAAACAAGGCAGCTGTTTACTCCTGAAAACAGTCTGTCTTTTCAGACGTAAAAGCCTGCTATTGTGTGCACATACCCTTAAAGGCTATGTACACCTTTGCACAGTTTTTTTTTTAATTGCCTTGTATGTATTTTGTAAAATAAATCACATTTCTAATTGGTCTACCATTTGTCTTCTGTACCTGCAGTGTATTTCAGTTCATGGCCAGCTGCTGTATTCAGTTATCTCTCTAAGGCCCTGTTCACACCTGCGTTGGTGTGTTTCGTTGTTCTGCTCCATCAGTGGTGCAGAACAAAGGAATAACGTAAGCAACTGTTCCGTCGCACAACGGACACCGCCACCTGCCGACAGAACCCATTGACTTTAGTGGGTTCCATTGGCTTTCCGTCAGGCGGGGGACCGTGATTTTACCAGAGACAATAGTGCAGATGTGAACGAGGCCTTATCCGTCAGTCATCACCCTAATGGCAAACTGAGCAGCTCCTCCTTTGCAGGCTCATGAACAAGCATTTACTGTGGAATCTGCGCATGTGCATGGTCCTAATTACTGCATACCTCCTAACCGTCCCGGATATAGGGGGGTAGTCCAGGATTCTGGGCGCTGTTACGCTGTCCCAAGCGGCCGGTGGTATGTCTTGGTGTCAACTGTATCTGCGTCCTCAGGATGCAGATACAGTTTAATCCAATGCTAATGAAAGGGATCGTCAGCTCCCTGCTTCTGTATTAGTACCACTCGCCGAGGAATTCCCGGGCACAGCGCTACTTTAAGTGCGGAGCCCCTTGTCTCACTATCCATATATGAACATAGACGTCGGGGACTACTCCTGGAACGGAATCCACTGCCTTTGCATTGCCGATGGTCTGGCCGGGGATTCCGCTCCTAGGCGGAACCCCTGATGTCACTTTCCATATATGTACAATTACATCAAGGGCTCCTCCTGGAGAGCAATCCCTGGCCACAGCGTGGCCGACGCTCTGGACAGAGATTCTGCTCCTATAGGGAATGCCTTACGTCACTGTCCATATATGGACAGTGACGGCAGGGGCTCCTCCTGGAGTGGAATCCCTGGGGGAGTGGCACCATCTACATGGACACTGTGTGTGACACTATCTATATGGGCACTGGCACTTTATATGTGTGCACTGGTACTAGGGGTAGCTAAGGGGGCATTAAACTGTATGGGGGCAGCTATTTGTCATTATACTGTGTAGGGGGTCCTATGGGAACATAATAATGAGTGGGCTGAACCGGGTATGTGTGGGCGGAGATTACTTAGATTAGATACTTGAAAGTTGGTAGATATGTTTACTGGTGTGTGCTGGGGCAGAGCGAGTGTGCTTACTCCAAATTTGCAGCATAAGGCAATGAGGTTGCTTTACCACATGCCAATGCTGCAATTTTGGGAATTGCTCCCTCTAGTGACCAGCACATGGAAATGTTATAAATTAGAATCTGATTTATAATATTTCCTGACTTGTGAAAAAATTAGAAAATTAAAACAATGTTTAATCACTTATATACTAACTGTTTAACTGGAAAAAAAAAATAATTCCTAGCGACACATTCCCTTTAATACTGGCGTTTCATACACCAGTCCTATTAAACAGTTTGCTGGAGTAAGATGCAACACATTTATTAACAGGCGAACGACTCTTAATAAATGTGTCGCATCTTTTAGCTGCAACACGGCCTGTCGTCAGTACTTTCTATGTGCCGCGGCCTGCTGTACATTTAAAGTACATTTTTAAAATGTATTTTATTGTCTGACTGGGGGGGCATACAGTCTGATTGGGGGGGAGGTATGGGTCTGGCACGGACCTTTGCCTTGTTACGCCCCCCAGAGATAAATCTGTGCGGCATTATACATATAGATTTCTGCTATAATTTACATCAGTTACTGGCGTAAATTATAGTAAAATTGTTGGCCATTTCTGCTAAGCCCCGCTCATTTTTTGCCCCCAAAAATTATGACATTTGCGTATTTTGTGAATTTTCTACGCTAATAAACTGTTGTAGAAAGGTTAATATATTTCCCCCAAAGGCTACAGACCGTAATACAATATCTTAATGTAAGGATGTGTACACTTAATTGTGCTGCAATGCTTGTTGTCTCCATTCTATGTCAGTGTGGGAAGTAGATGTCCGGCCTTATGATTTTGTGATATGTAATAGACCCAGAATCCCAATCACCATACCAAAGAATGCAAAATAAAGACACAAAACATTATAATTGGGTGTTAAATGGTCAAAACTTTTATTATATTATATGACCAAACCCAAAATGGCAAACCTCCGACTCACGAAGAGTCACCCTCCAGCACGCAGGAAAGGAAAAACCCCCTGTGGGGGAAACCTCTAGGGAAACCATGGCTGGAGGATTGCCCTTCCTCTAGGCTTAGAAGGTGCCAAAATATAATTTGTAACAGAATTTATACGTTTTCTCAGATTTTTAAGGAAATACAATACAACGAACGAACGAACGAACGAACGAACGAACGAACGACATAAAACACATAGATCGGCTGATCTGGATGGCTAGGCGGGTGTCTCTCTTCCTGGGCACCCATTAAAATTAATGGGCGATCCACGGATGAGACGGGTCCTCCAGATGCCTCCTTGTAGCATCTGTCTCCGCTCTGGCTAATAGAGGGGGATCTCCTGCTGGAAACCCCCCTCTATGACAGACAACCCGTATGAAGAGGATGTGATGAAGAAGTGGTCTGGGGTGAAGGGTTTCCCTGCTAGACACTTGTTCTACCTGTATAAACGTTTAAAATAATTCTTTAATGATAATTTATTAAAAAGTAGTAGGGCACAGAGTGCCAAAAGATCCAAATACAGGCGTTGGCAGCCAGATCAAGAGTGCACAGTAAGAGGAATGTGAAGTAGACAATCAACGTGCACTGATTAAACAGTGCCTGACAAGTCTGATGTAATTTTCAACACCTCTTTAGATGTGCTGGCAAATATTGGTAAGATCTGATTGCCACAGATTACAGGCACACTTCCCTACGCGTTTCTGCACCACATTAGGGGAGCGTCCTCAGGGGTATGAATTGCCTGATATTACTCGTATTTGTTCACGAGATGCCGGTCAGCTGATATTCAGCTGTTCAAGTAGTATAACGGCGCATACGAGACACTGATGTCGGTCTAGCGCGCGCCGGGGAAACAAGGAAGCTTTAAAGCCCTGGCCCCACCTCCCAGGCATTGCGTAGCAACGTGCCGATCCAATGGGAGAGTAAGACGTCGACCAGCGACGCCCACCCACAGGTCGGCTCCCTAGTAACCACGCAGCCAATGGAACAGATGCAAAACGCATCTATGGTAACAGGGGGGAGCTACAGGCGGCCGAGCATACAATGCCGATGGCAAAAATGAAAACAAACGCCATGTGAATGACAGGGCGATTGGGGAAGCACATAAACAACCAAGCCACAGTGCAAGAATGTAGCGAAGATTGCCATCACACATGAAGAGCAATGATTTAGTGAAGGAAACTGACAACTGAAGCACTAGACCATGCACGAAGAATAATACAGTGGAGACTAAGTGACACTTAGTCTCCACTGTATTATTCTTCGTGCATGGTCTAGTGCTTCAGTTGTCAGTTTCCTTCACTAAATCATTGCTCTTCATGTGCGATGGCCATCTTCGCTACATTCTTGCACTGTGGCTTGGTTGTTTATGTGCTTCCCCGATCGCCCTGTCATTCACATGGCGTTTGTTTTCATTTTTGCCATCGGCATTGTATGCTCGGCCGCCTGTAGCTCCCCCCTGTTACCATAGATGCGTTTTGCATCTGTTCCATTGGCTGCGTGGTTACTAGGGAGCCGACCTGTGGGTGGGCGTCGCTGGTCGACGTCTTACTCTCCCATTGGATCGGCACGTTGCTACGCAATGCCTGGGAGGTGGGGCCAGGGCTTTAAAGCTTCCTTGTTTCCCCGGCGCGCGCTAGACCGACATCAGTGTCTCGTATGCGCCGTTATACTACTTGAACAGCTGAATATCAGCTGACCGGCATCTCGTGAACAAATACGAGTAATATCAGGCAATTCATACCCCTGAGGACGCTCCCCTAATGTGGTGCAGAAACGCGTAGGGAAGTGTGCCTGTAATCTGTGGCAATCAGATCTTACCAATATTTGCCAGCACATCTAAAGAGGTGTTGAAAATTACATCAGACTTGTCAGGCACTGTTTAATCAGTGCACGTTGATTGTCTACTTCACATTCCTCTTACTGTGCACTCTTGATCTGGCTGCCAACGCCTGTATTTGGATCTTTTGGCACTCTGTGCCCTACTACTTTTTAATAAATTATCATTAAAGAATTATTTTAAACGTTTATACAGGTAGAACAAGTGTATTTCAATAAATTTAAACGTATACCTATATATCACTGATTTTGGACCAAGTTTCCCTGCTAGAACCTCCAAATTACATCAGGTCGGTATTGGTGGGGAAGTCAAGCTCAAGGTCCTCAGTCCCATCCAATATGGCGCTGAATGTGGCAGTAAAACCTTCTAATATGGAATCTTCTTTATGTCATAAACATTTGTATTTATGACATCAGCACCTTCATCATAATTACTACAGGAATTTATTACCACTGCACAACTCATACATTGTGACGTCACCCACAGTGGTCTGAAGTGTTAACCCTTTAATGACTGGAAATGAACTTAGTACAGAGGCCATAAAGCTGAATAGAACATATCAGCGGCCATAAAGGAAAAGGGATAATGCAGGGAGCATCTCCGCACAAGAACTATCCATGACAAAGAGTTCTCCAGGATGAGATAACTTATCTGCTTTCTCCAAAAACCAGCACCACACCTGTCCATAGGTTGTGTGTGGTATTACAGCTCATTACCATTCACTTCAATGGAGCTAACCTGCAATACCAGATACAACCTGTGGATAGGTGTGGTGCTGTTTTTGGAAGAAAGCAGCCATATTTTTATAACTCTTGCACAGCTCCTGTTAGAAATAGTTAAAATAAAGTGGGGGGAGAAGGAGAAGAAGGGGAGAGGGAAAGAAGAAAGTAAAAAAAGGGAAAAAGAGGAACTCTGAGGTAAAAGATATCAAACTAGACTGAAAGGAGTCTGCTGGAGGTGCCAGATGGAAAGACATATTTCTGCCATGGGGACCAGATTAGTTGAAATGTATCTTGAAGGGGGGCTTCAGAGAGTGGTTTTTAACCCCTTCCCGCCCTATGAAGTGCTGTTGCATTGAAAAACTATGCAGTTCATCTTCGAATGCAGCGTCACAAAAACAAATTATTTAGTAAAAAATAAAACTATATAAATTTGGTATCGCCATAATTGTAACGACACGCAGAATCAAGTTATCATGCAATTCATGCCACCCGATGAACACTGTAAAATCATAACAGAAATGGCGGAATTACAGGTTTTTTGTTCAATTCACCCCACAAAATGTAGGTTTTTTTACATTGTTTTTTTAATACATTATATGGTACATTAGGCCGCAGGGTAAATTCCACGTAAACAGCGTCATTCATCGGTTAACTGTTTAAATGATACCAGTTCAAGTGACCTTTATCGAAAAACACTATAAGACATTTTTTCCCAATTAACCTTTTAATTGGGGCTAGCATGTGTGATACTGTCTGCTAAGCCGTTGTATCTCAGCATATTATATGTGATACTGTCTGCTGAGCCGCTGTCTCCTATCAAGTAGCAGAGCTATCAGGTGTCATAGTCTTAGGGTTCACACGCAAAGTCAAAAATGGCTGAAAATTACAGAGCTGTTTTCAGAGAACACAGCCTTTGATTTACAGCTGTTTTTGAAGCTGTAAACGTTTTTTGAGGTGTTTTTTTCTAGCTGTTTTTGGAGCTGTTTTTCCATTGACACAATGAAAAACATCTCCAAAAACGGCTCAAGAAGTGACATGCTCCTTCTTTTTACGTGCCGTTTTAAAATACAATAGGCAGATGTTTGAAGGCATTGGGCTACCGATTTTTCAGGCGTATTTGAAGGCGTTTACGCTCCGAAATACGCCTGAAAACACAGCGTGTGAATATACCCTTATAGATACGCTGTCTCAGATATATATATCTTTTTTTTTGTTTTTTTTAGGGGTGTGGGCAAAACACATGTCTTGTGGCACAAAACAGTCTGATTAGTGGGGGAGATACAGGGTCTGGCTTAGGCCTTTTGTTGCACACTCAATGTAAAATTGTACACTAGCTCGGAGCTGGCGTTGATTTCTGCTTTACATTACGCCCGTTACTGGCGTAAATGATAGTAAAATTGTCGGCCCTTTCCGCAAAGCGCCACACACTTTTCAAAAAAGTGCCAAAGGCAGCGAAAAGTGACCGAAAACTTTCCTGCACTTTTGGGATTTTTCTATGCCAGATAAGAGGCTTAGCAAGGTTAATAAATTCTCGTCTAAGGCTACAGACAGTAATACAATATCTTAATGCAAGGATCTGTACACTCAGTGTCTGACTGAGGTACCTTGGACCCACCAAAGGAAATAATTCTTGGGGGTCTACCCTTCAACTATATAGAAATAATTTAAACACTCTTAAATGTGTACTAAAAACGTGTGTTGTAAAACAAAGACCAGTATTCCCACCATATTGTGACAGATATCAGTCCTACACAGGCATTCTGCAGACCATATAAGTGAATACAGTGCAGTGAAATTCAGTGACTCACATGTGACATCTTCTTAGATTGGAGTCGTTCACGTTCTCTTTTCTTCTTCAGCTGGCCCAGAACGCCATGACGACTTCTTCATCTCCAATGCCCAAGCGTGAACCACAAGATACGTCATGAAAGTGTTGATGTAACCTAGATACCACGTGTAATGACGGGGTAGGGATACAGACAGGTGAGCCCTAATCTACCCGCCTCTCAGTCACTGCCTACTTGCACGGCCCGTCCTAGGCGACGGCGTACAACTGGGCGACGGTCCCTACGCTCAATATGTGCACGACAGACAAACAGACAAGTGTACACAGAAGCTAAGGGAAATGGGGCAGTTGCCCACGGCAACACAGTGAGCAACAGGCGTAGTGAACGAGTCGAGTCAAAACAGGAGTGTACCAGGTACCAAACACAGAGCAGGAGCGTAGTCAGTAAAGCCAGGGTCAAAATGAAGCAAGGTCAATAATAATAGCAGGAGCAGCAGAGCCAGAAAACAGGAAAGAATCACAGGCAAAGACAAGCAGGAAATGAAGGTATAAATAGACCGAGGCCGGGAGCTAGAACCGTCTGGCCAGGCTGTAATAGGTTCTCCCACTCCTGAGCCTACCAGCCTGAGTGGTAGCAGATCAAGTCACTCTATCAGACCTAGGAGCAGGTGCAGACTGATTAACCACGGGCGTCGACACAGAAGCTGTGTCTGGCAGATCCTTTACACCACGTTCCCGTGACCTAATGTGCCACGTCACAGCGTATTCAAATCATGGAAGTGTCCAGTCTACATGACTACCGACTGTCATGGTGTGCAAACCTTAGATCAAAATGTTGACATATAACTAACTGACTCTAAACCTCATAGGGTAATTTTCTTTAGCTATTATACCAGGATGTAGGCGGAGGAGTAGGCTAAGAGAACGGAAAGTGGCCGAGGCGGGAGTTGGGCCAGAGTGAATATGACGCTTGACTGGGGTCTGGGGAGGGGAAGGGGAGAGAGACAGGTGGGAAGGTGGGAGCAGAGGGGCAACATGAAAAAAATTATTAAACTGAATCTACTGCTTTAAAACAGTCACTCACCAAGTTGCGGAGCTGGCCCCTGCATGGATCCCATTCCTTTCTACAAACCAATTAACGCTAATCATAACCTTGATGAGCGGCGGCTGCCCACTTTATTTTACTTTTGTGGCCAGGCCCCTGACAGTAGTACCAGCGGTACTACCCTGATGGCAGGCCTGTTTGCAGGAGTACTAGCCAACTACGTCACAGATAACCCAAGTTTCAAGACCATGCAAATTTATGGATTTTTGGCATCCCATGGAATATGGGAACAATAGGGAATTCTATCAGTAAGTATTCTGCCTGTTTCTTGGCTAATACTCCTGATCCAATTCCTTCTTCTAGCAGATTTTTTAAAGATTCCTTACATGCGGTGCTTGGTTTCGCCACAAGTTTGCGATATGTCGATTCATTGTCTAAAATGGTATGAACGTGTCTGGGATATAAAGAGGAATCTAGAACAACTCCTGCTCCGTAAGATTTGGAGGACACAGTTATACGCTGGATATATGGTGAGCCCCTCTGTGTTTTCACCGTCAGCCCTTATGTGTACATAGTGAACCTTTTAGAAGGTTAATCTTTACCCGCTAAGGTGGAAGGGTTGGTTCCAATGCCTAGTTATGGTGGTGTCTGAGGAAATAAAGGTCCTTTTAGACGTCACGATACTGACCATGAAAACCAGCACCAATCGACGATACAGCGTGTCACAAGGAGCAATCATCGTTAATGTATGGGGGCAAACAATCGTTACTACACCAGACCCCGCACCGATCTGCCAGTCCAGCTGCCTCCGGGCACTGGACAACACTGCCGGAAGCAGATTGCTCAGATCACTGCATAGCAGCCGTTCGGCAGAACTGCAGCTCGGCCTCTATTCTTTGACCGGAGCCATCTACTTCCGGCAGTGTTGTCCGGTGCCCAGAGGCAGCTGGAGTGGTGGATCGGTGCGGGGTCTGGTGTAGTAACGATTGTTTGCCCCCATACATTAACGATGATTGCTCCTTGTGACACGCTGTATCGTCGATTGGTGCTGGTTTTCATGGTCAGTATCGGGACGTCTAAAAGGACCTTTATTTCCTCAGACACCACCATAACTAGGCATTGGAACCAACCCTTCCACCTTAGCGGGTAAAGATTAACCTTCTAAAAGGTTCACGCACCGATCATATACTGATGACCTATCCAGTGGATAGGTCATCACTTGTCAGAACGTGGAAAATCCTTTTAAAAATATTGCTTTTAGTATGTCATTAAAATAAATTTATTTGTGTTTTTTTGTTGTACTTTTTACTTTTTTCCTTCTTTTACTTCTCTATGGGGGCTGCCATTTTTTTTTTTCATCTCTGTATCTGTCCATTAACGACACATACAGAGATGGAATACGGCACATACATTCCCATAGAGAATGCGAACGGGAGCCGTTCCATTCACTATAGTGTATGCCGTCTGTGTGGGAACGGCGCATGCGCCACTCCCACACAGATCAAAAGAAAGGTCTTTAGTAGAGCGACATCCAGCGCTATTTTCATGTGGACCGGAAGCCACGGCTGGACAGTAAGATGACGACTTCCGGTCGCGGCTTCCGGCCATATGTTGAAGGCAGCGCAGATGCAAGGACTAGGAGCGGCAGAGCGGAGGCGGCGGCAGGAGCAGGTAAGTTATGTTTGTGTATGTGATGTGTGTGTATGTTAGTGTTATACTTTCTGCTGAGCACTGTATCTAATCTTCCTACACTGTGCATTCGCTCAGAAAATGGCGGCACACAGTGTAGGAGGTTTGAAGATTCAACCCCCTTCTTTCTCCTGGCACTAGGCAGGATAAAGGAGGGGGGATTCTGTGAGGACACTAGAGCGAGTGTGTCTACTACAAATTTGCAGCATAAGGCAATGAGGTTGCTTTACCACATGCCAATGCGGCAATTTTGAGAATTGCTCCCTCTAGTGACCAGCACATGGAAATGTTATAAATTAGAATCTAATTTATAATATTTCCTGAAAAAAATAAAATAAAATTTCTAGCGACACATTCCCTTTAATACAGGCGTTTCATACACCAGTCCTATTAAACAGTTTGCTGGAGTAAGATGCAACACATTTATTAACAGGCGAAAGACTCTTAATAAATGTGTTGCATCTTTGGGCGGGTTCACACATGGCGGAATTTCACTTAAATTCCGCTGCGGACACTCCGCAGCGTTAATCCGCAGCAGAGCCGTTTCTCCATTGACTTTCACTTTAATTTAGCAGTGTTCGTTTACACGATGCGTACAATTCCGCTGCGGAGCATAGGCTGCGGAGCGGAATTTGGTGTCCGCAGCATGCTCTGTCTGTTGCGGAGCAGTGGCGGACTGGTTGCGGACTCATGGCGGAATTTCTCCATTGACTTCAATGGAGAGTCAAAATTCCGCAATGAAGTCCGCAGATCTTATGTGTGCTGCGGAGCGTATTGTTTTTACTACCATGACATTTCTTCATTCTGGCTGGACCTATGTATTTCTAGGTCTACAGCCAGACTGAGGAAGTCAATGGGGCTCCCGTAATGACGGGAGCGTTGCTAGGAGACGTCTGTAAATAGTCACTGTCCAGGGTGCTGAAAGAGTTACGCGATCGGCAGTAACTGTTTCTGCACCCGGGACAGTGACTACCGATCTCAATATACATGTATCTGTAAAAAAAAAATATAAGTTCATACTTACCGAGAACTCCCTGCGTCTGTCTCCAGTCCGGCCTCCCAGGATGACGTTTCAGTGTAAGTGACGGCTGCAGCCAATCACAGGCCAAGCACAGGCTGCAGCGGTCACATGGACTGGTGCGTCATCCAGGGAGGTCGGGCCGGATGCCGAAAGAGGGACGCGTCACCAAGACAACGGGCGGTAAGTATGAATTTCTTTGACTTTCACTAGGGAAAGTGCTGTCCCTTCTCTCTATCCTGCACTGAATAGGGAGAAGAGAAGCACTTTTCCTGCAGTCCGCAGCGGCCAGTCCGCATCAATTTTCTGCACATTTTGTGCAGATCCGCTGCAGAATCTGCAACGCAGATTCTGTGCGGCATTGATGCGGACAGTTGCGGAGGAATTCCGCCATGTGTGGTCATGCCCTTTTAGCTGCAACGCGGCCTGTCATCAGTACTTTCTACGTGCTGCGGCGTGCTGTAAGAGCCTGAGGGAATCCGGGAGGGAGAATCGGAGTGGTGAGGTAAGTACATTTTTAAAATGTATTTTATTGTCTGATTGGGGGGCAAACAGTATGATTGGGGAGAGGTATGGGTCTGGCACGGAACTTTGCCTTGTTACGCTCCCCAGAGATAAATCTGGGCCGCACTATACGTATAGATTTCTGCTATAATTTACATCAGTTACTGGCGTAACTTATAGTAAAATTGTTGGCCATTTCTGCTAAGCCCCGCCCATTTTTTGCACCCCAAAAATGTCAACATTTGTGTATTTTAGTAAACTGTTGTAGAAAGGTTAATATATACCCCCCAAAGGCTACAGACTGTAATACAATATCTTAACCCCTTCCCTCTTTAGCCACTTTTGACCTTCCTGACAGAGCCTCATTTTTCAAATCTGACATGTGTCACTTTATGTGGTAATAACGTCGGATTGCTTTTAGCTATCCAAGCGATTCTGAGATCGTTTTCTCATGACACATTGGACTTGATGTTACTGGCAAAATTTGCTCGATATGTTCAGTATTTAATTGTGAAAAACACCAAAATTTAGCGAAAAATTGCAAACATTTGCATTTTTCTCAACTTAAATGTATCTGCTTGTAAGGCAGGTAGTTATAACACACACAATTGTTGCTAACTAACATCCCCCATATGTCTACTTTAGTTTGGCATCGTCTTTTGAACATCCTCTTATTTTTCTAGGACGTTACAAGGCTTTGAACTTTAGCAGCAATTTCTCACATTTTCAAGAAAATTTCAAAAGGCTATTTTTACAGGGGCCCGTTCACTTGTGAAGTGGCTTTGAGGGCCTTATATATTAGAAACCCAAAAAAAGTCACCCCATTTTGAAAACTTCACCCCTCAAAGTATTCAAAACAGCATTTAGAACATTTCTTAACCCTTTAAACTTTTCACAGGAATTAAAGCAATGTAGGGGTGAAATTTACAAATAAATTTTTAATCCATTTTTATTTATAACACAGAAAGTTTTTCCATAGAAATGCAACTCAATATTTATTGCCCAGATTCTGCAGTTTTAGGAAATATCCCATATGTGGCCGTAGCGTGCTACTGGACTGAAGCACCGGCCTCAGAAGCAAAGGAGCACCTAGTGGATTTTGGGCCCTTATTTTTATTCGAATATATTTTAGGCACCATGTCAGGTTTCAAGGGCTCTTGCAGTGCCAAAACAGTGGAAATCCACCAAAAGTGATCCCATTTGAGAAACTACACACCTCAAGGAAATTATCTAGGTGTATACTGAGCGTTTTGACCCCGCAGGTTTTTTGCAGAAATTATTGGAAGTAGGCCCTGAAAATAAAAATCTAAATTTTTTCAAAGAAAATGTAGGTAAAGCTAATTTTTTCTCATTTCCACAAGGACTGAAGGAGAAAAGGCACCACAACATTTGTAAAGCAATTTCTCCCGAGTAAAACAATACCCCACATGTGGTAATAAATGGCTGTTTGGACACACGGCAGGGCTTAGAACGGATGGAGCACCATTTGGCTTTTGGAGTTCACATTTAGCAGGGATGGTTTGCAGAGGCCATGTCACATTTACAAAGCCCCTGAGGGGATAAAACAGTGTAAACCCCCCACAAGTGACCTCATTTTGGAAACTACACCCATTGAGGAAATTATCTAGGGGTATACTGAGCGTTTTGACCCCACAGGTTTTTTGCAGAAATTATTGGAAGTAGGCCCTGAAAATAAAAATCTACATATTTTCAAAGAAAATGTAGTTTTAGCAATTTTTTTCTCATTTCCACAAAGACTGAAGGAGAAAAAGCCAGCAAAATTTGTAAAGCAATTTCTCCCGAGTAAAACAGTACCCCACATGTGGTAATAAACGGCTGTTTGGACACACGGCAGGGCTTAGAATGGAAAGAGCGCTATTTGGCTTTTGGAGATCACATTTAGCAGGAATGGTTTGCGGAGGCAATGTCACATTTGCAAAGCCCCTGAGGGGCAAAACAATGAAAACGCCCAAATAGTGACTCCCTTTAGGAAACTACACCCCTTGAGGAATCCATCTAGGAGTATTGTGAGCATTTTGACCCCATAGATGTTTCATAGAATTTATTAGAATTGGGCAGTGAAAATAAAAACAATCCTTTTTCTTCAATAAGACGTAGTTTTACCGCAAATTTTTGGGATTTCTCAACAAATAATGCAAAAAAAGAACACAACATTTGTAAAGCAATTTCTCCCGAGTACGGCAATACCCCATATGTGGTCATAAACGGCTGTTTGGGCACACGGCAAGGCTCAGAAAGGAAAGAGCGCCATTTGGAGTGCAGATTTTGCTGGATTGGTTTCTGGGCACCTGTGGGACCAAAACTGTGGATACCCCGCAGAAGTGACCACATTTTGGAAACTACGCCCTCAATGCATTTACCTAGGGGTGTAGTAAGCATGTTAACCCTACAGGTGTTTTGTAGAAATTAGTGTGCACTCGATGTTGCAGAGTGAAAATGGGATTTTTTTCCATAGATATGCCAATATGTGGTGCCCAGCTTGTGCCACCATAACAAGACAGCTCTCTAATTATTATGCTGGGTTTCCTGGTTTTAGAAACACCCTTCATGTTGCCCTAATCTTTTGCCGAACATTCGACCAGGCTCAGGAGTGAAAGCGTACCATGCAAAATCGAGGCCTAATTTGGCGATTTATAAAGTATTGGATCACAATTGCAGAGGCTCAGATGTGAAATAATAAAAAGAAAGCCCTGAGAAGTGACCCCATTTGGAAACTGCACCCCTCAAGGCATCTATTAAGGGGTGTAGTGAGCATTTTCACCCACAGGTATTTTCCATAAATGATTGCGCTGCGGGTGGTGCAAAGTAAAAATTGATATTTTTCTCTAGAAATGCCATTTCAATGGCAAATATGTCATACCCAGCTTATGTCACTGGAGACACACACCCCAACATTTTTTAAAAGGGTTCTCCCGGGTATGACGATGCCATATATGTGGAAGGAAACTGCTGTTTGGGCACACTGTAGGGTTCAGATGGGTGGGAGCGTCATTTGGCTTTTGGAGCGTGGAATTTGCTTGGTAATAGTTTTGTTTGGAGTGTTTCCGTTTATAACGTGGGGCATATGTGAGCTGGGCAGAGTACATCAGGGGCATAGTCAGGGGGTATAATAATGGGGTAAAAAAACAATAAAATAATCCATTTATGTGTGTTACGCTGTGAAGCAATCCTTTCTGCACAGGCCAGTGTTGCACTGATATATGGCGTCCTTTCTTATGCCCCTTTTGGTCCGCATATTTGCAGTTTGGGGAATTTTGCTGTGAAGTGTTGTCCTGGTATAATACGGGCACCCTCGCTTCCAGCAGATATGTTTGGGCCCTCCCCTTCCTGGTTCCCTAATTTTAGATCCTTGATAAATCGCCTCCTGAAACAGAGGAAATGTTCCCCTCGGGCACAACTGCATATTTTTTATTTCCTGACTTATTGGAGCCATA
Source organism: Rhinoderma darwinii (assembly GCF_050947455.1). Lineage (NCBI taxonomy): Eukaryota > Metazoa > Chordata > Amphibia > Anura > Rhinodermatidae > Rhinoderma > Rhinoderma darwinii. Next base: position 765,175 of record NW_027461949.1, on the reverse strand, counting down.
ACTAATTTTATTTTTTCATAGACGTAGCGGTATGAGGGCTGTTTTTTTGCTGGACAAGCTGTAACGATTATTGTTACCATTTTTGGGTACATGCGACTTTTTGATCACCTTTCATCCTATTTTTTGGAAGGCCAGGTAAACAAAAAAACGCAATTCTGGCACAGCTTTTTTTTTTTTTTTTAGACAGTGTTCACCATGCGTTATACATTACCAGTTAACTTTATTATGTGGATCCGTACGATTCCGGAAATACCTAATTTATAGAACTTTTTTATGTTTGACAACATTTTGCACATTAAAATTGCTTTTGTAAAAAGAATGTATTTTTTCTGTCGCCAAGTTGTGAGAACCATATCTTTCCAATTTTTTTGTCGACGGAGCTGTATGAGGGCTTGTTTTTTGCGAGACAAGCTATAGTTTTTATAGGTACCATTTTTGGATACGTGCAACGTTTTGATCACTTTTTATTCCAATATTTGTAGGGCAGAGTGACCAAAAAACAGAAACTCGGGTATAGTTTTTTACAGGTTTTTTTTACGCTGTTCACCGTGTGCATTAAATAATATAATATTTTGGTACATCAGGTCGTTACGGTCGCGGCAATACCAAATACGTATGGTTTATTATTTTTTTTCAATAATAAAGGACTTGATAAGCGAAAAAGGGCGATAGTGTTTTATTTTATTACTTGAAACTTTTATTGTTTTCAAACTTCTATTTTTTTCATTTTTTTTCTAATACTTTGCACTACCTACGTAGTGCAATGTATTAGATCTGTCAGTTATTCACTGACAGCAAGCCGATTAGGCTTCACCTCCCGGCGGGGCCTAATCGGCTTCTGTAATAGCAGAGCAGGAGGCCATTGTGTCTCCTGTTGCCATAGCAGCAGTCGCCAGTCCTGATTGCCTGTCAGGGCTGGTGATCTGCTAGTAACCACTACGATGCAGTAATCGCTTTCGATTGCTGCATCGAGGGGGGATAATGGCAGGGATTGGAGCTAGCTCCGGTTCCTGCCATTAAAGGTGGATGCCATCTTTCCGGCGGCTACGGAAGCCGATCAGGCTCCGCCGCCGGGCGGATCTTGACCGTCTTCCGTATTAGGCAGACCGGGAGGCCAGTATTAGGCCTCCGGTTGCCATTGCAGCCACCGGAACCCCGGCAATTTCATTGCTGGGGTTCCGATGAGCTGCAAACACCTTAAGTGCAGCACTCGCGTTTGAGCGCTGCACTTAAGGGGTTAATGGCGGGGATCGAAGCTAATTTCGGTCCCCGCCATTACAGCCGGATGTCAGCTGTAAGATACAGCTGAGATCCGGGGATGATGGCACCGACTCAGCTTCTGGGCCGTTGCCAAACATTTGGCGTATGGATACGGCAATTTGCGGGAAGTCATAACTTTCCATGGCGTACCCATACGGCAAATGTCAGGAAGGGGTTAATGTAAGGATGTGTACACTTAATTGTGCAGCAACGCTTGTTGTCTCCATTCTATGTCAGTGTGGGAAGTAGATGTCCGGCCTTATGATTTTGTGATATGTGATAGACCCAGATTCCCAATCACCAAACCAAAGAATGCAAAATAAAGACACAAAACATTATAATTGGGTGTTAAATGGTCAAAACTTTTATTATATTATATGACCAAACCCAAAATGGCAAACCTCCGACTCACGAAGAGTCACCCTCCAGCACGCAGGAAAGGAAAAACCCCCTGTGGGGGAAACCTCTAGGGAAACCATGGCTGGAGGATTGCCCTTCCTCTGGGCTTAGAAGGTGCCAAAATAGAATTTGTAACAGAATTTGTAAGTTTTCTCAGATTTTCAAGGAAAGACAATACAATGAACGAACAACATAAAACACATAAATCGGCTGATCTGGTTGGCTAGGCGGGTGTCTCTCTTCCTGGGCACCCATTAAAATGAATGGGTGATCCACGGATGAGACGGGTCCTCCAGATGCCTCCTTGTAGCATCTGTCTCCGCTCCGGCCAATAGAAGGGGATCTCCTGCTGGAAACCCCCCTCTATTACAGACAACCCGTATGAAGAGGATGGCATCACTGTGATGAAGAAGTGGTCTTGGGTGTAGGGTTTCCCTGCTAGAATCTCCAAATTACATCAAGTCGGCATTGGTGGAGAAGTCAAGCTCAAGGTCCTCAGTCCCATCCAATATGGCGCTGAATGTGGCAGTAAAACCTTCTAATATGGAATCTTCTTTATGTCATAAACATTTGTATTTATGACATCAGCGCATTCATCATCATTACTGCAGGAGTTTATTAACACTGCTGCCTCATTCATTGTGACGTCACCCACAGTGGTCTGAAGTGTTAACCCTGTACTGACTGGCAGTGTACTTACCACAGAGGCCATAAAGCTGAATAGAACATATCAGCGGCCATAAAGGGATATTGCAGGGAGCATCTCCGCACAAGAACAATGCATGACAAAGGGTTGTCCAGGATAAGATAACTTGTCTGCTTTCTCCAAAAACCAGCACCACACCTGTCCATAGGTTGTGTGTGGTATTACATCTCATTACCATTCACTTCAATGGAGCAAACCTGCAATACCAGATACAACCTGTGGATAGGTGTGGTGCTGTTTTTGAAAGAAAGCAGCCATATTTTTCTAACTCTGCACAGCCCCTGTTAGAAATAGTTAAAAAAAAAGGGGGGGAGAAAATAAATTAAAAAAAGGTAAAAAGAGGAACTCTGAGGTAAAATAAATCAAACTAGACTGAAAGGAGTCTGCTGGAGGTGCCAGATAGAAAGACATATTTCTGCCATGGGGACCAGATTAGTTGAAATGTATCTTGAAGGGGGGCTTCAGAGAGTGGGTTTTAACCCCTTATAGCCCTATGAAGTGCTGTTGCATTGAAAAACTATGCAGTTCATCTTCGAATGCAGCGTCACAAAAACAAATTATTTTGTAAAAAATAAAACTATATAAATTTGGTATCGCCATAATCGTAACGACCCGCAGAATCAAGTTATCATGCAATTCATGCCGCCCGATGAACATTGTAAAATCAAAACAGAAATGGTGGAATTACAGTTTTTTTTTCAATTCACCCCACAAAATGTATGCTTTTTTACATTTTTTTAAATACATTATATATTACATTAGGCCGCAGGGTAAATTCCACATAAACAGCGCCATTTATGGGTTAACTGTTTAAATGATACCAGTTCAAGTGACTTTTATCGAAAAACACCATAAGAATTTTTTTCACAATTAACCTTCTAATTGGGCCTAGAATGTGTGATACTGTCTGCTAAGCTGTTGTATCTAAGTAGACCTAAGTAGACAAAAGTCGATGGTCCAGCGCAGTCAGGTTTAAAACAGAACGTAGTTCCAATTTTATTTGAATGGTTAAAACAAGATCATTCCCGAATGCAAGGGTGAAAATGTAGGTAAGGTGCCTACGCGTTTCAGACGTATACCACGTTCTTCCTCATGGCTTTAATGCTAACAACTAAATGTCAGAACGAGGTCTATATCTGGTTGCCAACAGGTGAAAATTAGTGATGTCACAGAAAAGTGGTGCTGTCCAGCATAGTAGTGCTGAACTAGGGAGACGCCTATAAAGCATCAGCATTCTATGAATAAAAGCTATCCAGCACGGTGGAGCTGTCCAGCAGAAGTGGTGCTGAAACAGAGAGCCGGTGATAGAACATCACTGCTCCACTAGTAAGTTATGTGCTTATAGCGTTGATTGATGAATATTTATAAATAATAAAATGAGGGATAACAATGACCCAAATCTATCCTAGAGTAGTGTATAGAATATTAATGCTAATTTCTGTTTATTAGGCTGTCGGATATAAACCTCTGAAATACTCACATCGAAAAATTAAAACATGAATAGACGCTAAAAAATACATCATTTAAACAGTTTAAAACAATACATGAACTGGAAAGAAGGGGAATTATGTATTGGTCTTCAAGGATAATTAGTATTGGAAAATTTGTTTTCCTTTGTATACTAGACCGTCAAACGGGAAATCTGATGGGGGAAGGACCCGTTAATATGGATAATTAGGTGTCATCTGTAAAAGCCATGAACATTAACAGGTATTATTGATTATTAGGCCATATTAGATTCTACCGATCATTTCATAGATTCTTTTACTATTAGTGGAACATTAATTCTTTTTTTAAGTTCAAACGTTTAGGAAACCTCGTTTTTAGTGTAAATATCCAGTATGCTTCACGTGATAAGATTTTATGTTTGATGTTCCCCCCTCTGGTTGGAGTTTTGACTTTTTTTCTGGCATAACATCTCAGACTTGTAATTGATCTATTATGGAAGGTTATGAAATGTTTTACAACATTGGAGATATTGGTGAGGTTAGGATTTCTTATATAGCCCAAATGTTCTAGTATCCTAGTTTTACATTTGCGGCTGGTGCAACCTACATACATTAGGTTGCATTCCAAACACTCCACAATGTATATCACTGCCTCACTGTTGCAATTAATGTAAGTTTGAATTGAAAAATTTGTATTGTTATCTGAATCTCTGAAGTTCTTAGTAGGCTTAGCATATGAACAGATTTTACATGGATGCGATCCGCATTTAAAGAAACCCGTATATTGAAGCCATGTCAGTTTGGGAATGTTTGAGGAAAATATAGAAGGAGACAATAGATCACCTAAGGAAGGAGCTTTTCTGGATACAACACTGCAACCATCTTTCAAAATATCTGACAGAGCCTCGTCTTCCATTAGAATGGCTACATTTTTATGGACGATTTTCTTTATTTCATTAAACTGACTACTGTGTTGTAACACCAAAGTAGGTACGTTTAGACCAGTATCTTTATTATTATGTTTTGGCTCTAGAAGTATATATCGTGGCTTTGTTTCTACAATGGAGGTTGCTCTTTTGAGGGTCCATTCTGCATACCCTCTTTTGCGTAGTCTCCTACAAATTTGCTGTTGTTCCACCCGGTAATTGGGGTCGTTACTACAATTTATTTTTGCTCTGTACATTTCTCCCACTGGGATTGATGAGATGGTTTGTCTGGGGTGATCGCTTGTAGCATGCAAGATAGTGTTCCCTGAAATCGGCTTACGGTATGTTTTAGTGTTGATTATTTCCCCTGCATGTCCTTTGAGTTCTAGGTCCAGAAACTGGATAGTATCTTTTTGTGAAAAATAGGTACATTTCAATTTGAATTGGTTGTCATTAAGATAATTGATGACATTTGGGATATCTGACATATTGCCTTCCCATATAAATAGCAGGTCGTCTATATACCTTGCATACCAGTTAATAGATCTGCCAAAAGAGTTATCACTAGAAAAAATGAAAAGTTCCTCCCACCAAGCCATCACAAGATTAGCCAAAGAAGGGGAGAATTTAGCTCCAATTGATACTCACTTAAGTTGTAGGTAAAACAACCCATCGAACTGGAAGAAATTGTGTGTCATCAGGAAGACAAGGACCTCTAGTGTATATGATTGTAGCTCAAAGCTGTAGTTGCTGTGTTTAAAAAGATGATATTCTAGTGCCCTATGGGCTATTTCGTGTGGAATGCTGGTATAAAGTGAGGTCACATCACAGCTCAGCCATGTAAATTTATTTTCCCATCTTTTTTGTGAAATGAGCATAAAACATCTCTGGTGTCACGTAAATGGCCCAGGGTTCTTAGTGCAAGGGGTTGTAACAAGGAGTCTAGCCATTCAGAGAGTTTTTCTGTTAGTGATCCTATCCCTGACACTATGGGGCGCATAGGTGGGGGGGTTTATGCCTTTATGAGTCTTGGACAATGCGTGCATGATTGGAATTTGAGGGACATTGGACCATAATATATTCTGCTTGTTTACTTGTTAATACGCCACTACCTAAACCATCGTTTATTCGTTTGTTGAGCTTTTTTTGGAGCATGGATGTTGGATTACATGTTAGTTTTTATATGTGTCTGTGTCTGCTAGAAGTTTCAAAATTTGGGTTTTGTACATTTCCCTATCTAGCACAGTGATACTGCCCCCTTTATCCGACCTCTTAATAATAATATCCTTGTTATTTTTTAACAATTTTTTTGCCATATTCACCTCTTTAGAAATATTAAAGTTCTTATTGCAACACTTCCAATTTTCAGATAGTTGCTGGAGATCCTTTTCAATTGTCCATTGAAATCTGTCCATAGAGTCTGTCCTAGATGCCAGAGGATAGAAGCTTGGATTTTTCGTAACAAAGTCCGCAGAAACATGAATATTTCTTATAGGAAGTTCTGGGTACAGACTCTCTAAGCATTGGATTGCCCTATGTTCCTCAAACGATAGTGATCTATGGTCATGGATGTTTGTATTGGATTCTCTGAGATAAAAATCTTCAGTCTGTTGTCATTGAGAGCGTATTATAAAAATGCCTCTTTACTGTTAAATTCCTTACAAATCTATTAATGTCCAGAAGTGTGTTGAAAGAATCGAACATGCGATTAGGGGCAAAATTGAGGCCCAACGACAGAACTTTGACTTGTGCTGGAGTCAGTTCGGATGAGTAAAGGTTGATCACATTAATGCTGAGTGTGGATTCCTGCGGTTCCGTAGGCGGCGGTTTTGTTCCTGGTCTGTTTGGGTGATGTTTCCTACCGCCCCTCCTTTCCCGTTTTTTTACTTCCTTGGTTTGCTGACAGGTTGGTATCTTTGGGAGTATAGGTTCCTAGAGTTATCACTATCTGAGGCTTCATTAAATACTTCAATTGAATCAGGTTCCGAGGAGCTGAAACTGACTCTATTCAGACATACTTAGCATTGGTGGCAGAAGCAGGAGCCATAGCAGGTCGTTGGAGGAGAGAGACAGGACAGGGGAGGTGAGCCAGTTCCTGGTGGTGTGGGAGGCAGGCAGGCATGCAGGTCCCAGCTGGTGGTGAGGTCATCTTCAGCTAGCTCCAGCTATTTAACCCTGTCGGTACGCTCGTAGCGGGGGATGTGGCGCTTGCCCCTGGCTAGCATGGGTCGGCCTGGTGCTAATGTATCACCAGCCGACTCATGAGCGCCCGCACGAGACAGTCCGTGCGTGCGGGAGACTTGAAATGGAGACAGGGGATAACTATCCCTTGTCTCCATGGTTTCCAAACAAAGCAGGGCCATGCTAATTGTCCTGCTTCGCTTAGAACCGCATTCATGACCAGGGCTGTTGTTGTTACAGCCCTGGCTCATGATACATGATATGTATTATACACCACATATATATTATATATATGTGTATATATATATATACATATACACTGTATATATACACACATATACATACACACTATATATATATATATATATATATATAGGGACACTTCCCTTTACAATCCCCCTGTTGTCGGGGACTCGACAATGCAATTTGGGGAAGTGTTTGTGGGGTTCTATTTACCCCCTCAACCTCCCTGGTTACTGGTAATGGTCTGAGATGGAAGGAAGTATACTATTGGACCTAGATACTCGACATCAGCTATCTCCTCAAGGACATCTTCCAGCCAGTCCTCTGACTCTGGAGTCTAGTGTCCAAAGAAACTAAACCTCAAAGTTCACAGAATGAAGATGAAATTAAATCTCATAGTCCATAGAACGAAGTTGAGATAAAACTCACAGTCCATAGAACGAAGCCTGGAAGCTCATCAGACGAAGTTGAAATTAAACCTTCATAGTCCATAGTACGAAGAAACCTTTATAGTCCATAGATCGGGGTTGAAATAAACTCACAGTCCATAGAACGAAGCCTCAAAGCTCATCAAACGAACAAAGCTCATATGAAAACCTCAAAGTCCATGAACAGCAGATTTCTTGTTCTTTCTTGCTTGGAGTTTCATCCTCTTGAGTGGCGTCAGCAGTTCTTTCCAGTGGCCGATCCAATTTTAGCATGCCGACCCGTGTAAGGCTACTTGTGCCCTCATATGGTCAGCCTTGGAATGGCTTAGCCCGCCTTTCAACAACCTTTTGTACGTGATCCATTACTTTTCCAACTTTTCCCAGCATCTTGATTGAAGACGAAACAATCTTTTTGGGCCGATATCCAGGTCTTTATCATGGCAGGTTATCATCCCCGAGGAGGAGTTGAGGTCTTGGTACCCAGGAATCTACTGTGGGGTGGAGCATCGCCTTCCATTTCCCCTCTGACATTCAATCCATCATCATATTGACCATACCAGTTCTCAGGTTGAGGTGGCAAATACCTACAAGGGTTTGTGTGTACCTTACCTGTCCCTAAGGGTTCCTACACACTACCCAATCACACAAACAAAGTGAAAAATAACCAAACATACAAAAATATTCCCCCCCAAACCATAGGTATATGTACATATAGAGATTCATGCTCAAACAGCATCTCTCACTACCCCTCCATAAACACGAGAAAGGTCCACATGTAAATCGGGTGACTACAGGCTGTAAATATATGCCCGCCTACACGTACATACTCACTCACTGTGGGATGGGCACGTCCTCACTGAGTATGCCTATGTTGCGGACACATATCAACACCTGGAATGTCTATATGTCTGAACCTAAAAAAAGAATTAATGTTCCACTATTAGCAAAAGAATTTATGAAATGATTGGCAGAATTTAATATGGCCTAATAATTAATAATACTTGTTAATGTTCATAGTTTTTACAGATGACACCTAATTATCCATATCAACGGGTCCTTCCCCCACCAGATTTCCCGTTAACCAATTGACGGTCTAGTATACAAAGGAAAACAAATTTTCCAATACTAATTATCCTTTAAGACCACTATATAATTCCCCTTTTTTCCAGTTCATGTATTGTCTTAAACTGTTTAATATCATGTATTTTTTAGCGTCTAATTATGTTTTAATTTTTCGATGTGAGTATTTCAGAGGTTCATATCCGACAGCCTAATAAATAGAAATAAGCATTAATATTCTATCCACTACTCTAGGATAGTTTTGGATCATTATTATCCCTCATCTTATTATTTATTACTAGTGTAAAGGATCTGCCAGGCACAGCTTCGGGGTTAACGCCCATAGATAATCAGTCTGCACCTGCTTCTATGTCTGTGAGACTGACTCCATCTTCCACCACTCAGGGTGGCAGGCTTAGGAGTGGGAGAACCTATCACAGCCTGGCCAGACGGAGCTAGCTCCCGCCCTCTGTCTATTTATACCTGCCTTTCCTGTTCCTCCTTTGCTTGTGATTCTTCTCGTTTGGTTTCCTGGCCCTGCTGCAGCTTCTTGTACCATTGTCCTTGCTTCATATTGACCCCGGCTTGCTGACTACTCTCCTGCTCTGCGTTTGGTACCTCGTACACTCCTGGTTTGACTCGGCTTGTTTACTACTCTTCTGCTCTGCGTTTGGCACCTCGTACTCTCCTGGTTTGACTTGGCTTGTTCACTTCTCTTGTTGCTCACGGTGTTGCCGTGGGCAACTGCCCCTTTCTCCCCCTAGCTCTGTGTACCCTTGTCTGTTTGTCTGTTGTGCACTTATTGAGCGTAGGGACCGTCGCCCAGTTGTACCCCGTCGCCTAGGGCGGGTCACTGCAAGTAGGCAGGGACTGAGTGGTGGGTAGATTAAGGCTCACTTGTCTGTCTCCCCATCCCTGTCATTACATAATCACAAGCCCATACCTTGTCTACCCAGGTCCCTGACACCACTATGGACCCCCTTGAGACCCTGGCTCAGCAAATGCAGGGTCTCTCCTTACAGGTCCAGGCCCTGGCTCAGAGGGTCAACCAGCCTGATGCTACCATGGTAATCCCCCTCACCTCACCTCTTGAACCCCACATGAATTTGCCCGACCGGTTCTCAGGGGACCGGAAGACTTTTCTCTCCTTTTGGGAGAGTTGTAGGCTCTATTTTCGTTTAAAGCCCCACTCCTCAGGTTCTGAGAGCCAGCGGGTGGGTATAATTATGTCCCGGCTCCAGGAAGGGCCCCAAGAATGGGCCTTCTCCTTGGCTCCTGACGCCCCTGAACTTTCCTTTGTTGATCTTTTCTTTTCTGCTCTCGGACTCATCTATGACGAGACTGACAAGACTGCTTTTGCCGAGAGTCAGCTGGTGACCTTACGTCAGGGTAAGAGACCTGTTGAGGAGTATTGCTCTGACTTTAGGAAGTGGTGCGTAGCTTCTCGGTGGAATGACCCTGCCTTAAGGTGCCAGTTTAGGTTGGGTCTGTCGAACGCCCTGAAAGATCTGCTAGTTAGTTATCCCTCTTCTGACTCCCTAGACCAGGTTATGGCTTTAGCGGTACGACTTGACCGACGTCTCAGGGAACGACGACTTGAACGTCTTGATGTTTTCTCCTCTGACTCCCCCATGATGCCTCCCGAGGTTCCGTTGCTTCGTTCCTCCCCGGAAGACTCAGAGTTACCTATGCAACTCGGGGCCTCCGTGTCCCCCCAACAACGTAGAGATTTCCGCAGGAAGAATCGTCTCTGCTTCTACTGTGGGGATGACAAGCATCAAGTGAACAACTGTCCTAAGCGTAAGAATGCAGCCGGAGAACTTCCGCGCCTAAGTGATCATCGGGGAGGTCACTTGGGCGCACAGGTATTTCCCGTAAATATGAAACGTAATAAAATCTTGCTTCCCTTTCAGGTCTCTTTTGGTGGTAGGTCTGCTACCGGCAGTGCCTTCGTGGATTCAGGGTCTTCTGCTAATATCATGTCTATGGAATTTGCTATGTCTCTAGCTATGCCTTTGATTGATTTGCCTAAAACTGTCCCGGTAGTGGGTATCGACTACACTCCTCTTACTAATGGTTATTTTACACAGCATACCCCTGTTTTTGAACTCCTTGTTGGCTCCATGCATTTGGAGCAGTGCTCTGTACTGTTAATGCAGGGATTATCGTCCGATTTAGTTTTAGGCCTTCCCTGGTTGCAGTTGCATAATCCCACGTTTGACTGGAATTCTGGGGACCTTACCAAGTGGGGTAATGAATGCTTGACATCATGTTTTTCTGTTAATTCTATTTCTCCCCCTGAGGTGGTGAACACGCTACCTGAGTTTGTTCAGGACTTCGCCGATGTTTTCTCTAAGGTGGCCTCCGAAGTGTTACCTCCTCAAAGACAATATGATTGCGCAATCAATTTGGTACCAGGAGCTAAGCTCCCTAAGAGTAGGATATTTAATCTCTCTTGTCCCGAACGTGAAGCCATGAGAGAGTATATCCAGCAATGCCTGGCCAAGGGTTACATTCGCCCCTCTACTTCTCCGGTAGGTGCTGGCTTCTTCTTCGTAGGGAAGAAGGATGGTGGTCTTAGGCCATGCATTGACTACCGAAGCTTGAATAAGGTCACTGTAAGGAATCAGTATCCCCTTCCTCTGATTCCTGATCTCTTTAATCAGGTTCAGGGGGCCCAATGGTTCTCTAAATTTGATCTACCTTGTATAACCTTATCCGCATCAAAGAGGGGGATGAGTGGAAGACTGCGTTTAACACGCCCGAAGGTCATTTCGAATACCTCGTCATGCCCTTTGGGTTGTGTAATGCTCCCGCGGTTTTCCAGAATTTCATAAATGAGATTTTAAGAGACTACCTGGGTTTATTTCTTGTAGTCTACCTTGATGACATACTTGTGTTTTCCAAGGACTGGTCCTCCCACATTGAGCATGTCAGGAAGGTGCTCCAGGTCCTTCAAGAAAACAAACTGTTTGCTAAGACCGAAAAATGTGTGTTTGGGGTGCAGGAGATACCATTTTTGGGCCAAATCCTCACTCCTCATGAATTCCGCTTGGACCCCGCCAAGGTCCAGGCTGTGGCGGAATGGGTCCAACCTGCCTCCCTGAAGGCGTTACAGTGCTTCCTGGGGTCCGCTAATTATTACAGGAGGTTTATTGCTAACTTCTCGGTCATCGCTAAGCCTCTTACGGATCTCACTCGCAAATGTTAAGGCTGATGCACTGTCACGTAGCTTCATGGCCAGCCCTCCTTCGGAGGAAGATCCTGCTTGTATTTTGCCTCCAGGTATATTCATTTCCGCTATTGATTCTGATTTAGTCTCTGAAATTGCGGCTGATCAAGGTTCAGCTCCCGGGATCCTTCCTGAGAACAAGCTGTTTGTTCCCCTGCAATTCCGGCTAAGGGTACTTAGGGAAAATCATGACTCTGCACTATCTGGCCATCCAGGCATCCTGGGTACCAAGCACCTCATTGCCAGAAACTATTGGTGGCCTGGGTTGCCTAAAGACGTTAAGGCCTACGTCGCCGCTTGTGAAGTTTGTGCTAGGTCCAAGACTCCCTGGTCCCGACCAGAGGGCTTACTATGTTCTTTGCCCATTCCCCAGAGACCTTGGACCCATATCTCCATGGATTTTATCACCGATTTGCCTCCATCTCAAGGCAAGTCGGTGGTGTGGGTTGTAGTAGACTGCTTCAGTAAGATGTGCCACTTTGTGCCCCTCAAAAAACTGCCCAATGCTAAGACGTTAGCTACCTTGTTTGTCAAACACATCCTGCGTCTCCATGGGATCCCTGTCAATATTGTTTCTGATAGAGGGGTACAATTTGTTTCATTGTTTTGGAGAGCCTTCTGTAAAAAGTTGGAGATTGATCTGTCCTTCTCCTCTGCCTTCCATCCTGAAACTAATGGCCAAACTGAGAGGACTAATCAGTCTCTAGAACAATATTTAAGGTGTTTTATCTCTGACTGTCAATATGATTGGGTCTCATTCATTCACCTCGCCGAATTTTCCCTTAATAACCGGGTCAGTAACTCGTCAGGGGTCTCCCCCTTTTTCTGTAATTTTGGGTTTAATCCACGGTTCTCTTCCATTTCACCTGGTAGTTCCAACAATCCCGAGGTAGAGGTCGTTCATTGAGAACTGTGCACAGTCTGGGCTCAGGTTCAGAAGAACCTAGAGGCGTCCCAGAGCATACAAAAAACTCAGGCAGATAGAAAACGTTCTGCTAACCCCTTGTTTATGTTCGGGGATCTGGTGTGGCTATCGTCTATAAATTTGCGCCTTAAGGTCCCGTCCAAGAAGTGTGCTCCCCGGTTTATAGGGCCGTACAAGGTCATTGAAGTCCTCAATCCTGTCTCCTTCCGACTGGAGTTGCCCCCATCTTTTCGAGTACACGACGTGTTCCATGCCTCCCTCCTTAAACTCTTCTCCCCGTCCTTGGCTCCCTCGAGGAATCCTCCGGTCCCTGTTCTCACCCCTGAGGGGGCAGAATTCGAGGTGGCCAAGATTGTGGACAGCAGGATGGTCCAAGGCTCCCTCCAGTACCTGGTCCATTGGAGAGGATACGGGCCTGAGGAGAGGACTTGGGTACCCGCTCGGGATGTTCACGCTGGGATATTGGTCAGGAGGTTTCACCTTCGTTTCCCCAGTAAACCAGGTCCACTTAGAAAGGGTCCGGTGGCCTCTCATAAAAGGGGGGGGGGTACTGTAAAGGATCTGCCAAGCACAGCTTCAGGGTTAATGCCCATAGATAATCAGTCTGCACCTGCTTCTATGTCTGTGAGACTGACTCCATCTTCCACCACTCAGGGTGGCAGGCTTGGGAGTGGGATCACAGCCTGGCCAGACGGAGCTAGCTCCTGCCCTCTGTCTATTTATACCTGCCTTTCCTGTTCCTCCTTTGCTTGTGATTCTTCTCGTTTTGTTTCCTGGCCCTTTTGTCTCCTGGTTTGACTCGGCTTGTTTACTACTCTTGTTGCTCACGGTGTTGCCGTGGGCAACTGCCCCTTTCCCCCCTAGCTCTGTGTACCCTTGTCTGTTTGTCTGTCGTGCACTTATTGAGCGTAGGGACCGTCGCCCAGTTGTACCCCGTCGCCTAGGGCGGGTCGTTGCACGTAGGCAGGGACTGAGTGGTGGGTAGATTAGGGCTCACTTGTCTGTCTCCCCACCCCCGTCATTACAACTAGCCATCAACCAATGCTGTAAGCACATAACTTACTAGTGGAGCAGTGATGCTCTATCACCGACTTTCTGTTTCAGCACCACTTCTGCTGGACAGCTCCACCGTGCTGGATAGCTTTTATTCACAGAATGCTGATGCCCTATAGGCGTCTCCCTAGTTCAACACTACTATGCTGGACAGCACCACTTTTCTGTGACATCACTAATTTTCACCTGTTGGCAACCGGATATAAACCTCGTTCTGACATTTAGTTGTTAGCATTAAAGCCATGAGGAAGGACGTGGTATACGTCTGAAACGCGTAGGCACCTTACCTACATTTTCACCCTTGCATTCGGGAATGATCTTGTTTTAACTATCCAAATAAAATTTGAACTACGTTCTTTTTTAAACTTGACTGCGCTGGACCATCGACTTTTGTCCCCTTTTTTCCAGACCCATATATACCCAGTACAGATATTGTTGTAGATTTCACGTGCAGCCCTATGTAACACCTCTGATAACACAGTGATAGCTCTCTGAGTACAGATAATGCAGTAGATGTTACCTGTAGTCCTATGTAACACCACAGATAACACAGTAATAACGGAGTACAGATAATGTAGTAGTGTTACCTGCAGTCCTATGTAACACCACAGATAACACAGTGATAACTCTCTGAGTACAGATAATGTAGTAGATGTAAGAGACAAACACATGCAGAGACACAGAGACACACACACACACACACACACACACACACACACACACACACACACACACTGTAACATAGACACATACAAACACAGAGACACATACTGTATACACTCTACACACACATATGCACACAGACACTCACCATGTATCCTTGCTGACAGGATCACAAGTTTATTTCAGGACAGGAGCTTCCTCCTCTGCTTCTCGGCTGTTATTTACTCCGTGTGTGTAACAGCAGAGCACAGAGTAGAGGCAGAGCCCAGTGGCACCCCCTACATGCTGGGAGGGTGCAGCAAGGGAGTGGACCAGTCCAGTCCCCTGACCTGAGTCATCTGACCTCATGTCACTGATGTGAGGTCAAGTGACAGGTAGGGTGATTGGACTGGTCCACTCCCTGGCCGTCACAGACCTCAGTCAGAACGACGCTGCGTGATTTCCTGGCTCTTCCTAAAGCTGCTGCAGGTGTCCGACATACAGGGCGCCTATAAGCAGCGATCAGCTGCTCTGCGGCGCCCCCCCCACCTTCCCTACAACTTATTTGCGCCCGGGGCACATGCCTCACCTGTCCCCCCTAGCTACGCCCCTGCACATAGGATACCTGCTGCACAAACCACTCACACATTGGATACATGCTGTACATGCCACTCACCCATAGGATACATGCAGTACACGCCACTCACCCATAGGAAACATGCTATACATGCCACTCACACATAGAACACATGCTGTACACGCCACTCACACATAGGGTACATGCTGTACACGCCACTCACACATAGGATACATGCTGTACACGTCACTCACACATAAGATACCTGCTGCACACGCCACTCACACATATGACACATGCTGTACACGCCACTCACACATAGGACACATGCTGTACACGCCACTCACACATAGGATACATGCTCTACACGCCACTCACACATAGGACACATGCTGTACACGCCACTCACACATAGGATACATGCTGTACAGGCCACTCAAACATAGAATACATGCTGTACACGCCACTCACACATAGGATAAATGCTGTACACGCCACTCACACATAGTACACATGCTGTACATGCCACTCACACCACACGCCACTCACACATAGGATAAATGCTGTACACACCACTTACATATAGGACACATGCTGTACACGCCACTCACACAGGATACATGCTGCACACGCCACTCACACATAGGATACATGCTGCACACAGAACTCACACATAGGATACATGCTGTACACACCAACACCACTCACACATAGGATACATTCTGTACACACCACTCACACATAGGATACATGCTGTACACACCACTCACACATAGGATACATGCTGTACACACCACTCACACATAGGATACATGATGTACACGCCACTCACACATAGTACACATGCTGTACACGCCACTCACACATAGGATACATGCTGTACATGCCACTCACACATAGGATACACACTGCACACGCCACTCACACATAGGACACATGCTGTACAGGCCACTCACACATAGGATACGTGCTGCACACGCCTCTCACACATAGGATACATGCTGTATACACTACTCACACATAGGATACATGCTGCACACACCACTCACACATAGGATACATGCTGTACACGTCACTCACACATAAGATACCTGCTGCCCACGCCACTCACACATAGGATACACGCTGTACACGCCACTCACACATAGGATATATGCTGTACACGCTACTCACACAAAGGACACATGCTGTACAGGCCACTCACACATAGGATACATGATGTACATGCCACTCACACATAGGATACATGCTGCACACGCCACTCACACATACGATACATGCTGCACACGAAACTCACACATAGGATACACGCAGCACACGCCACTCACACATAGGATACTTGCTGCATGCGCCACTCACACATAGAATACATGCTGTACACGCCACTCACACATAGGATACATGCTGCACACGCCACTCACACATAGGATACATGCTGCACATGCCACTCACACATAGGATACATGCTGTACACGCTACTCACACATAGGATATATGCTGTACACTCTACTCACACAAAGGACACATGCTGTACAGGCCGCTCACACATAGGATACATGATGTACATGCCACTCACACATAGGATACATGCTGTACATGCCACTCACACATAGGATACATGCTGCACATGCCACTCACACATAGGATACATGCTGCACACGAAACTCACACATAGGATACACGCAGCACACGCCACTCACACATAGGATACATGCTGCATGCGCCACTCACACATATAATACATGCTGTACACGCCACTCACACATAGGATACATGCTGCACACGCCACTCACACATAGGATACATGCTGCACATGCCACTCACACATAGGATACATGCTGCACGCGCCACTCACACATAGGATACATGCTGTACACGCCACTCACACATAGGATACATGCTGTACACGCCACTCACACATAGGATACATGCTGTACACGCCACTCACACATAGGATACATGCTGCACACACCACTCACACATAGGATACATGCTGTGAATAGAAGTGTATGACGCTGACAAATCAGCATATACTTCTCATCGTTCCCACCCAGCTTCTTTCACTGCAGAAATACAGCGTGACATCACCCACAGGTCCTTCAACCTTGTCATCGGACAAAGAAGATACATCGGCTCCAGGCGTCCAAAAGGTTAATATGCTCGTCTCTAGGGAGTTTGCTATGCTTACCTGCACATGGTGATGCTGCTGCAAATTCAACTGTACTCTGACACCTGGAGCGGATGTGTCTTCTCTCTTCCGACGCCAAGGTTGAAGGACCTGCGGGTGACGTCACGCTGTGTCTGCAGTGAAAGAAGCTAGCTGGGAATGATGACGTCACCCACAGGTCCTTCAACCTTGGCGTCGGAAGAGAGAAGACACATCAGCACCAGGCGTCAGGGAGTACAGTGCAGGGTATGTGCAGGTAAGCATAGCAAACTCCCTAGAGGCGAGCATATTAACCTTTTGGACGCCTGGAGCCGATGTATCTTCTTTGTCCGACGACAAGGTTGAAGGACCTGTGGGTAACGTCACGCTGTATTTCTGCAGTGAAAGAAGCTGGGTGGGAACGATGAGAAGTGTATGATGCTGATTTGTCAGCGTCATACACTTCTATTCACAACGCCCAGTTGGTAAATCAAGTAAACACGCCCAGTTGGTAAAAACACAATACACACCCAGTTGGAAATACGAGAAAACACGCCCAGTTGTCCATTTAAATGCTCATTTGCATAAATATAAAATTGCTCATAACTTGGGCAAAAATTATTATTTTTTAAAAAAAAAAACAACGTTACTGTTTTCTACATTGCAGCGCTGATCACATGCATAGGGATTTGATAATCTGGTGACAGAGCCTTTTTAAGTTGTGAAGTGGCTTTGAGGGCCTTATATATTAGAAACCCCCAAAAAGTCACCCCATTTTAAAAACTTCACCCCTCAAAGTATTCAAAACAGCATTTAGAAAATGTCTTAACCCCTTAGTGACCAACAATACGCCTTTTTACGTTTGTCACTAAGGGGCCTTAGGCTAGGCTGACACCTTTTCACGTGAGCCTAGCCTAAGTCCTGAACGGGTCTCCCGTGCAGGCTGGAGCCGGGGCTCAGCTGTCTGATGACAGCTGAGCTCCTGCTCCAACACCCGCGAACGAAGTTTACTTCGATCGTGGCCGTTTAACCCGTTAAATGCCGCCGTCAATAGCGACCGCGGCATCTAACTTTGTTTACAGAGGGAGTGAGCTCCCCGTCACCCATCGGCGGCCCGCAAATGCTATAACGGGTCTCCGATGGGGTGTCATGGCAGCCGGGGGCTTGATAAAAGCTCCCAGGTCTGCCCTGGACACATGCCTGTTAGGACGTGCCGGAGGCACGTCCTAACAGATTGCCTGTCAGATTTACACTGACAGGCAATAATGCTCTGGTATACGAAGTATACCAAAGCATTATAGCAGCGATCTGAAGATCGCACAGTAAAGTCCCCTAGTGGGACTAATAAAAGAAGTAATCAATGTGAAATAAAGATTATTAATAAAAAGTACAGTAAAAAAATAAATAAAACCATTTTTTTCCATAGAAAGTGGTTTTATTTAGTAAAAGTGTAAAAAAATAATAACAGTACACATATATGGTATCACCGCGACCGTAATTACTCCATTAATAAAGTTAATATGTAATTTAAACCGCAAAGTGAACACCGTAAAAAAAAAATGCAAAAAACAATGGCGAAATTGCAATTTTTTTCCATTGCCCCCCAAAAAAGTCATAATAAAAATGAATCAATAAGTCCCATGCACCCCAAAACAGAACCAATCAAAACTATGTCTCGTCCCGCAGAAAACAAGCCCAAACAATCAATACATTGATGAAAAAATTAAAAAGTTATGGCCCTTGGAAAGCGACGATGCAAAACAAATAATTTTAGTTCAAAAGTGTTTTTATTGTGCAAAAGTCGTAAAACTTAAGAAACCTCTACATATGTGGTATCGGTGTAATCGTACCGACCCATAGAATAAAGGTAACATGTTATTTACGTCGCACAGTGAACGGCGTCAATTTAAAAACGCATAGAACAATGGCAGAATTTCAGGTTTTTTTTATAAACCCCCCAAAAAAAGTTAATAAAAGTTAATAAAAAAATTATATGTACCCAAAAATGGTGCTATTAAAAAGTACAACTAATCCCGCAAAAAACAAGTCCTCATACAGCTATGTAGACGAAAAAATAAAAAAGTTATAGCTCTTTGAATGCGACTATGGAAAAACAAATAAAATAGCTTGGTCATTAGGGCTTAAAATGGGCTGGTCACTAAGGGGTTAACCCTTTAGACATTTCACAGGAATTAAAGCAAAGTAGAGGTGAAATTTACAAATTACATATTTTTTAAAATACATTTTTAATACAATTTTTTTTATAACACAGAAGGTTTTATCAGAGAAATGCAACTCAATATTTATTGCCCAGGTTCTGCAGTTTTTGGAAATATCCCACATGTGGCCGTAGCGTGCTACTGGAATGAAGCACTGGCCTCAGAAGCAAAGGACCACCTAGAGGATGTTGGGGCCTTACTTTTATTAGAATATATTTTAGGCACCATGTCAGGTTTGAAGGGCTCTTGAGGTGCCAAAACAGTGAAAATCCCCCAAAAGTGACCCCATTTGGGAAACTACACACCTCAAGGAAATTATCTAGGGGTGTAGTGAGCATTTTGACCGCACAGGTTTTTTACAGAAATTATTGGAATTAGGCCGTGAAAATTAAAATCTAAATTTTTTCAAAGAAAATGTAGGTTTCCACAAGGACTAAAGGAGAAAAACCACTGCAAAATTTGTAAAGCAATTTCTCCCGAGTAAAACAATACCCCACATGTGGTAATAATTGGCTGTATTGAGACACGGCAGGGCTTAGAAGAGATGGAACGCCATTTGGCTTTTGGAGCTCAAATTTAGCAGGAATAGTTTGCAGAGGCCATGTCACAATTACAAAGCCCCTGAGGGGATAAAACAGTGGAAACCCCCCCCACAAGTGACCCCATTTTGGAGACTACACCGATTGAGGAAATTATCTAGGGGTATAATGAGCGTTTGGACCCCACAGGTCTTTGCTGAAATTATTGGAACTAGGCCCTGAAAATAAAAATCTATATTTTTTCAAAGAAAATGTAGGTTTAGCTAATTTTTTCTCATTTCCACAAGGACTGAAGGAGAAAAAGCACTGCAAAATTTGTAAAGCAATTTCTCCCGAGTAAAACAATACCCCACATGTGGTAATAAGTGGCTGTTTAGACACACGGCAGGGCTTAGAAGGGAAAGAGCGCTATTTGGCTTTTGGAGATCACATTTAGCAGGAATGGTTTGCAGAGGCCATGTCACATTTGCAAAGCTCCTGAGGGGACAAAACAATGAAAACGCCCCAAAAGAAACTACACCTCTTGAGGAATTCATCTAGGGGTGTAGTAAGCATTTTGACCCAACAGATGTTTCATAGAATTTATTAGAATTGGGCAGTGAAAATAAAAACAATCCTTTTTCTTCAATAAGACGTAGCTTTAGCGCAAAATTTTTCATTTTCCCAACAAATAAAGGAAAAAAAGAACACAACATTTGTAAAGAAATTTCTCCCGAGCACGGCAATACCCCATATGTGGTCATAAACTGCTGTTTGGGCACACGGCAGGGCTCAGAAGGGAAGGAGCGCCATTTGGAGTGCAAATGTTGCTGGATTGGTTTCTGGGCGCCTATGGGCCCAAAACAGTGGAAACCCCCCGGAAGTGACTAAATTTTGGAAACTACACCCCTCAATGCATTTACCTAGGGGTGTAGTAAGCATTTTAACCCTGCAGGTGTTTTGTAGAATTTAGTGTGCACTCGATGTTGCAGAGTGAAAATGGGAGTTTTTCCATAGATATGCCAATATGTGGTGCCAAGCTTGTGCCACCATAACAAGACAGCTCTCTAATTATTATGCAGTGTTTCCCGGTTTTAGAAACACCCTACATGGGGCCCTAATCTTTTGCCCTGACATTCGACCAGGCTCAGGAGTGAAAGTGTACCATGTAAAATTGAGGCCTAATTTGTCGATTTACAAAGTATTGGTTCACAACTGCAGAGGCTCAGATGTGGAATAATAAAAAGAAACCCCTGAGAAATGACCCCATTTGGAAACTACACCCCTCAAGGCATTTATTAAGGGGTGTAGTGAGCATTTTCACTCCACAGGTCTTTTCCATAAATGATTGCAATGCGGATGGTGCAAATTAAAAATTAATATTTTTCCCTAGATATGCCATTTCAGTGACAAATATGTCATGCCCAGTTTATGCCACTGGAGACACACACCCCAAAAATTGTTAAAAGGGTCTCCCGGGTATGAAGATGCCATATATGTGGAAGTAAACTGCTGTTTGGGCACATTGTAGGGTTCAGAGCGGAGGGAGCGCCATTTGGCTTTTTGAGAGCGGATTTTGCTTGGTAGTAGATTTGTTTGATTATTGCTGGTGTTTCCATTTATAATGTGGGGCATATGTAACCTGGGCAGAGTACATCAGGGACATAGTCAGGTGGCATAATAATGGGGTAAAAAAGCAATAAAATGATCCATAGATGTGTGTTACGCTGTGAAGCAATCCTTTCTGCACAGGCCGGTGTCGCACTGATATATGGCGTCCTTTCTTATCCCCCTTTTGGTCCACACTCCGCACCTTTGCAGTTTGGGGAATTTTGCTGGGAAAGTGTTGTCCTGGTATAATACGGGCACCCTCGCTTCCAGCAGATATGTTTGGGCCCTGCCCTTCCTGGTTCCCTAATTTTAGGTCCTTGGTAAATCTTCTCTTGAAACAGAAGAAATGTTCCCCTCGGGCCGGCACAACTGCATATTTTTTCTTTCCTGACTTATTGGAGCCTTAACTAATTTTATTTTTTCATAGACGTAGTGGTATGAGGGCTGTTTTTTTGCTGGACGAGCTGTAGTTATTATTGGTACCATTTTGAGGTACATGTGACTTTTTGATCACCTTTTATCCTATTTTTTGGGAGGCCAGGTAAACAAAAAAATAAAATTCTGGCATAGTTTTTTTTTAGGTTTTTTTTATACAGCGTTCACCAAGCATTATAAATTACATGTTAACTTTATTCTGCGGGTCCGTACGATTCTGGCGATACCTAATTTCTAGCACTTTTTTATGTTTTACATTTTTTTGCACAATAAAATTACTTTTGTAAAAAGAATGTATTTTTTCTGTCGCCAAGTTGTGAGAACAATAACTTTTTTACTTTTTTGTCGACGGAGCTGTATGAGGGCTTGTATTTTGCGAGACGAGCTATAGTTTTTATAGGTACGATTTTTGGATACGTGTGACTTTTGATCACTTTTTATTCCAATATATGTAGGTCAAAGTGACCAAAAAACAGAAACTCTGGTACGTTTTTTTTTTACGTTGTTCACCGTGTGCAATAAATAATATTATATTTTGATACCTCAGGTCGTTACAGTCCCGGCGATACCAAATACGTATGGTTTATTATTATTTTTCAATAATAAAGGACTTGATAAGTGAAAAAGGGCGATTGTGTTTTATTTTATTACTTGAAACTTTTATTGTTTTCAAACTTTTATTTTTTTCACTTTTTTTTGACACTTTTTTTATACTTCTTTTTACACTTTTTCTCAAGTCCCACTAGGGGACTTGACGGTCCAACTGTCAGCTTTAGTTTTTTTCTAATACATTGCACTACCTACATAGTGAAATGTATTAGATCTGTCAGTTATTCACTGACAGCAAGCCGATTAGGCTTCGCCTCCCGGCGGGGCCTAATCAGCTTCCGTAATGGCAGAGCAGGAGGTCATTGTGTCTCCTGTTGCCATAGCAGCAGTCGCAAGTCCTGATTGCCTGTCAGGGCTGGCGATCTGCTAGCAACCGCTAAGATGCAGCAATCGCTTTCGATTGCTGCATCAAAGGGGTTAATGGCAGGGATCGGATCCTACCATTTCATGTGGATGTCAGCTGTAATATATCGCTGACCTCCACCGCTGATGACGCTGGATCAGCTCCTGAGTCGGCGCCATCTTGCCGGCGGCTACGGAAGCCGATCAGGCTCCGCCGCTGTACGGATCTTGACCGGCTTCCGTGCTAGGCAGACTGGGAGGCCAGTATTAGGCTTCCGGTTGCTATTGCAGCCACCGGAACCCCGGCAATTTCATTGCTGTGGTTCCAATGAGCTGCAAACAGGTTAAATGTAGCGATCACGTTTGAACGCTGCATTGAAGGGGTTAATGGCGGGGATCGAAGCTAATTTTGGTCACCGCCATTACAGCCGGATGTCAGCTGTCAGATACAGCTGAGATCCGGCGATGATGGCACCGACTCAGCTTCTGAGCCGGTGCCAATTATTTGGCGTAAGTATATGACATTTTGCGGGAAGCACTGGCTTTCCATGTCGTATACTTACGACAAATGTCGGGAAGGGGTTAAGCTTTCTATGCATTTAAACGTCTTTTCTCCTATCCATATGGGACTGTTAATCAATGGATACAACAACTGGGGTAATACTATCATTTTAATTACGGCTATTCGATCTGCCATAGAAAGGGGTAACCTATTCCATATCTTAATTTTTGGGTGAGAATTTTGTAGCGGGTGTCGATCCACGTAGGGTAGTCTCTTCAATCAACCCATCGGGTTGACCACCAGATCATGGGTGCAGGGGATTTAACAGGTGAGTAATGGCTGTTTTTTTCATTTCAAAACATTCCATGCAACTAGTTTAATTTCTCGGACATTCCTTTTAAGGAAATATTTATCGGGGCACAATGCACCATTTCTGGGTGCGGTATCCAATGTTTATCTGGACAGTCGTCTGGTTATTTTTCTGGAATTTGTATGCACTATTTACCTGGATGCTGGGTAATAATTATCTGAGTTAGAAACAGGAGGACCTGCAATCTCATCAATATTGTCCTTTCCTCATAAAATGTTCTTCTTGAGACATCAGATGGATTACTCTGAAAATATGGCGTAGATGCCAATCAAGGTCCAAAGGTTGACATACTCAATGGCCTCCAGGATCTGAATTTTACCTTTTTCTTTCACTAACCCATTTCTCTAGGAGTCATATATAAAGGTTGGGTCTATGGAGCCCAGATGAGCTACATTAGCAACTTTGAAAGAGCAGCCTCAGAGACATTCAGCTCCAGGATGGTCTGTGCCAGATAAGTAGTGGTTCAGAACGCACTGGACGATGTAGGTGCACGAATAGGGTCCCAACCCAATCGTAGTCAAAATAAGTATTTGGCACACAAAGCTGAAGTTTAAAGAAGAAATCTTGATTTTTTTTCAAGTGGTTGTAGATGCGAGGCTTAGTGTGACGCTTCGGTCATTACATGACCTTCATCAGGCACTGTGCCGTTCTGATTGCTGGTACATCCAGTAGTTGGTGCTTCGTTCCGAATGGCGGCTGACCGCTGTAGTTGGCGCACTTGAGATTTCTTAAAACTTTGGCTTTGAGTGCCGAATACTTATTTTGGTCTGTGTCAGATGTTAGGGATGAAGTCTACAACTGGCCAGACCACCTATCTTTCCTTCGCTCTGGAAATATAGGACAGTCCACGAGGCAGCACATCATGTCTGGTCAATTCCCCTACTACTCTGTACACTAACATCTTCAAAAGAGAAGAGGAAGGTGCAGATGTGACGTTCAGGTTAGGTATTTGCAGTATTGAAGTTGTATTGTGCTCCCCTTGGAGCGCTGTGCAAAGGCAAAACTCCTTTATTGGAATGATGTGTAGATGGTTGGTACTCTATTTGGGTGCGCCGGCTTAGTTTGTTGTGTGCTCACTTGGCTAGGTCGGCATTAATGAGTGAAATGTATACAGTACCTTAGGAAAATACAGTGTGAGACAAAGATGATAACAGGAGCGCTCCCTAGAGTAATACCTTGAAAAAAAATTTCAATTAGTCTTCTCACCTTTTAAACCTCTTTGTTGATAAGAACATCGACTGGATACAGTTGTCTCTCTTTTTGTAGCTTCTTGTTCTTCTGACACGGAGTACAGTATGTCTCAGGCTGGGGGATTTCTTTGCTGGACTTCAATGAATCAGTGACCATGTCCACAATTGATTACACAGGTATAATATAGATTTTATGAAAGTTCTTTGGAATTAAAACAAATTATTTTTATGTATTTGTCTATCCATTTTTATTAGAAATACAATAAATACATTGAGGTATGTTTTTATTGACATGTGTTGCTATCAGCCAGACAGGAAAAAAATATGGATGGCCTTGGGAATCTGTAGAGGCAGCTGTTCTACAGGAAAGGGAGTGCAGAGACCCTACCAAACAGGACGAGGGGAGGAAGTCCATTGCCGGGCATCTGAAGAGACTTGCCATTAAACACCCAAAACCATTGTACTTCACCACAGCCCTGCGAATCATGGACAAGGCTTCATTTTCAAAGACTTCTGGACAGTTGTCTTTTAATTGGATGGATCTTAAAAACCCCTTCTGGACAGTGGGGGATGGGAAGGAGGAGGTGTGGACGGATGACGTTCCGGCATTCTTAGATGGACATTAGTGGTTCATATCTGCTGCCTCTTTAGCGTAGAGACCTTGATCTGGCACATCCCTTTCCATGGCTGACGTTCTCGACACCAGGGCTTCCTCCTGCTGATGTTGTACGGTACATTCCCTTCAGTTCTGAAACAAGAATAAATAAAATGTCCTAGTGAAGAGTTGCTCTCTTGAAGATATTCCCCGTGACCCACACCAAGACCCTTTATCTGCCAGGTAGGTAGATAGTGCGTTCTATGTTCAACTAAGATACAAAATTCACAAGTAAATCTGCTCAACTAAGATGCGGTTAACACAAAGGTTTCAAAACGGGGACAGATAGGGCGCCAAGCGATGGTAGAATTTTATTTAAATACGCGTTTCTGGCACGACTTGTCCCTTTATCTGATCTTAACCTGACGAAGGGACCAGTCAAGTTTAGTCCCGGACCAGTCCGGTCCAGAAATACAGTCAAAATAAAATGGGTTTTACTTTACTGTCCACGTGTGAAGTATTTGTGTTACCTTACGCTTACCAATTTTTAAAGGGGAACTCCAAGAAAAATGTGTCATGCAATCAAAGGCGCAGTGCCCACCCAAACTACATCGCAGGATTTTATTTAAAAAATTGGCTGTTATCTATTGGATTACTCCAATATGTAAAGGCCAATATCACTAACAGCTCCTGGCTCAGCCAGCAGAGGTGGGGTCCGGAGCCGAATGGGACCCAGAGCTGCTGAAGGAGCGGGAAGTACATAAAGGGGATTTGTCCGGGGGTCTGAATACATTTTAGGGTTTGGTATTAAAGGGGTTTTCCAGGCTTTATAAAAATTGTAATTCAAACTGAAAATTGCACCATTTAGCAAATACCCACCTTCTAATTCTCTGCGGCTCCAGTGCCGGCGGTTCACAATCCCCTGCCGGCCTGTTTACATAGGCTGGACCAGTGATGTCCCGTATCGGCACATGATCGAACTAGTCAATCACTGGCCACAGTGGTCACGTGCCATACTTACTTAGATCACTTCTGCAGGCGATACCCTCCCTCTATACTGTCCTTACTGCAATGTTTTTATAGTGAGGACAGAATACAGGGAATATCTGGTACACAAAGTGTATTCTCACTAACCCTGCCCCATGACAAGCCATGCCCAATGAACCACGTTCTGTCAAAGGTACGCACTGTCAAGTCCTGTCTCAATCCATCTGAAAACGAAGTGCCCCTAGAAAGAAATTCCAAATATTGTCAACTATGCTCTATTAGGGTATAGTATGAAGAATCAGTGCAGTAGGGTCTATATACTACTATATACACAAAGCTGCCATGTGCCGAACATTGCAAAACACACTTTTCATAAAAGAGCGTTAATTCCAGTCCTGCAGTCACCCTGATGACCTTATACTGTGCCAGTACTTGAGGTAGGTGTGCCCCTTTATATATTACTTGCAGCCAGAATTGGCACCGGGATTATCAGCTCATTGACAAATTCTTGAGGTCACATTTGTGTCTTGATGTCACCAGTCTGAACCAATCCTACACCACTTGCTCTTTATAGAATTTTCAGAAAAAAAAATACCCCTAGCAATAAATACTGCATGTAAATAATATTCTCATTACAGTACAACAACAAATAAATGGAAAAAGAGCCATATCCCTATTAGGTCCCGCGGACATCATAGAGGTGGTCCTTGACTTCCAGTCCTGCAGTCACCATGAAGACTTTGTGCTGTCAGTGCAGGCAGAATAAACCTGACATGGTGACAATGTAATGTTTTATATGTACTACTACTCCCTGTACTGACTGATAGTAGAGAGAATGGACTAAGCTGAAGGATTCCCGACTCTTATCAATTCTTTAAATAGGGAATATGCCCTGAATACTAACCCCAAATTTATATTACATTTATAGTAGGGCAGATTTACTATTCAAATTGAGCCAGAATTATGGCGTACCTGTTGTGCGCCATATTTATTAATTGTTTTAGACACATTTTGCGGCGTGCTTGACAAGGGGCGTGGCCTAGAATAAAGGGGCGTGTCTTAAACTAAGCCAACCAAGAGGTGGTATAAGGAAGAGAAAAGTATCTAACATGTCTAGCAAAATCTATCATACATCGTGCACCACTGTGATAAATTTGGCGCAATTTCTGACTTCCTTGTATCAGTTTACACAGTGTAAAACTCAGATAGTTTTAGGCCCCATGCACACTAACTTATTTTTGCGGCTGCAATTCACCCGCAAATCTGCAGGTGAATTGCGACCCCATTCATTTCAATGGGCCCATGCATACGACCTTGGTTTCCACGGTCCATGCATTGCCCAGGAACCTGGACCGCAAAAACAACGGACATGTCTTATTACGGTCGTGTTTTGCGGTACAGGCTCATAGAAAATAATGCACGCGGTCATATGCACGGCCCGCGATTTGAGGGTGGCTGTGGGTGACACTCCGCGGACGTACAAGCCGTAAGTCACGGTCAATGCACCTCACTACGGTCGTGTGCATGAGGCCTTAGTAAATCTGCCCCATGGTAATACCAGTGACAGCCCGCTCTTTCCCGGTGGGGTACAGTCCTCCGCACATCTTCATCCACGTCTCATCTTGTATGTGCCGGATACTTTTCTCCTTATACCTGAGAAGTAACAAAAATAACATCAGAAACTAAAAAAACACAATTCCAAGTATTTCTCCCCATTTCTAAAAATAACATTTCCTGCAGGTGAATAATGGAAAATATAAAGATATAAATATATTCAGGCCTATGTGTCTGTCCAGGGGGTCAGTGAGGGTCCTGCCTGCTATATGTGGGGAGGTCTTGCTGCACAATAACGGAGGGGAAAATGTCTGTACATCAATATATATTTGTCTCTAGGAGCCCCTACAAAGTCTCAGTGAGGGCCCTGTCTGTTATACGGGGGGAGCTTGTATACAGCGTTAGTAACAGGCATGTCACACCACTATAGATATTTTGGGTGCCGGTTCTTCGACCTCACTGTCCATAGTTTAATTAAACACCTTAAGAAAATGGATCATCACTAAGAAGTTTTATTTAAAGGGGTACTCCCATCTTACTATTTCTCTGGGACTCACACCTATGTGGAAAACGGAGGTCTCTCCCTGACCCTGTCCTGCTTTGTTCCCAGATCCCTGTCCCGTCTAATGGCTGCTGATTCCAGGTGGAGAATGACTTGGGAAAGGCCTCGCACGTCCCTCTCTCTATTCTGTTCTATGGAAGTTTCGGAAACAGCTGAGCGCTGTTGAACTATTTGCGTAACTCCCATAGTACAGAACGGAGAGAGCTGCGTGCATGCGCATAGGTGGATATCACATAAACGTCTGAGATGGAGAAAACCCTCTAAAGAGATTATTTCATTAAAGGGGTTGTACATAATTAGAAAAATAGAGCTGATATCTTCCAAAAACAGAGCCACACCTGTCCACAGGTGATGTGCGGTGTGTGGACAGCTTAGCCCTATACATTTCAATACAGAAAAGCTGCAATACCACACACAGCCTCTGGACAGAGGTGGCGCAGAGCTTCCATTTGGGTCATAGAGAGGGTCTCCAGCGTGATACCCCCCTCTATGATATCTAAATACCCTTATAGGGCATTTCAGGTGTAACCAGAAGTTAAGGTGATACAAAAAAATATTCCATACATGAGATTTCCTTAAAGGAGATATTGTAACAATAATTACTGAAAATATGTAATTGACTTTTTCCTCCATTGTAGGAATAGAACCCGAGAAGTGACGTTTTGGACTACGGAACAGTCGATCCTCCAGATGAAATGCTGTGTGGTTGGAGCGCAGTCCCAGGAGCGCTGGTGTTGTTGTGCTGATCCATGTTCTTCTTATCTGGAGCTTCTATACAGAACACGCGATCCTTCTGGTCCGACCTACTAACATATATAAGCACAGCCTAAACACACACGTAATGATATATAATAACATAACATTAACATAACATTACTATGTATCAGCCCTGATACGTCAGTCTCATCATGTTTCTGGGGTCCCCGCACACAGGATATACGTTACCTCCTGTGATGATGTCACTTCCCTGTATTTCCTGTATGACATGGCTGCTCTTCCTCTTCCCGTTTCCCTTTCTGATGTATTTCCTCTTCCTGTGTGATAAGACGTGTGCTGTTGCCTCCTGCTGTGTATAACACGAGATGCAACATGTCTTATAAAACATGTCAATAATAATCGCAGAAAGCAAAAAAGATTTTGTTCATTTCCATTCACATCAATGGTTATTTGTTTGCAGCCGTTTTTCTGAGCCGTACTTGTCTGTTTTTAGAATCAACTACAGGGAGATTTGAGATGTGGTTTGAGAATTTCTTTCCTATGTAAACCCCACCGATAAGGACAGCTAAGAAGCCTCAGTTATCAGCGAGCGACCCCATCATTAGACTAAGCAGAGTGCCCCCATACAGTGCCAGCAGAGTATTGTCCCTTAAACAGTGCCAGTATACTGCCCCCTCATAAACAACACTACCAGCAGAGACCCCTCAATAAACCATATTGCCAGCAAAGTGCCTCCAATAATTAGTGCCAGCAGACTGCCCCCAATAACCACTACAAGCAGAGTTCCCCCTCACAAATAGTCCCAGCAGAGTGCCTTCCTTTATGCAGCTACATCATGTAAGATCTTCCCTAGTTTGGAAGTCTCCAGGACAATCTGGGAGAGAAGACAAGTGTGATGTAACCTGGTTGCAGTGTGTAAATGTAGCCTGAAACATCACGTGTAGCCCCTAAGTCTATGTTCACATGTTACATATTTATTGCAGATTTCCATGGTCAAATTGACACATAAAGTATGAATGTAAATAGGGTTCTAGAAAACTGCATAAACTTGCAGCAGTAACAATCTGCAGTAGATTGTAATGCAAAGGATGCACAGCCAAATATGCTGCAAAAGCCACATGTAATATATGGAGAAATATTAGGCCTAGTTCACACAGAGTTTTTTTGGAGCGTTTTTTTAAGTGGAAAACGCATCGAAAACCGCACCAAAAAACGTCCGAAAACTAATCTTATTGATTTCAATGGGATGCAGAGGCGTTTTTCCCACGAGAAAAAAACACTCACAGGAAAAAGCAGCGTCAAGCCCTTTCTTCAAGCGTTTCCGTCTCTGACCTCCCATTGCCATCAATGGGAGGCAAAGAAAATGGTTTTCGCAGCATTTTTGCCTGCGGTGCTCAATGGCCGTGGTCGAAAAATGCGTAAAAAAAGCGGCAGAAGGAATTTTGAGGCAGATTTTTCCACCTGCAAAAAACTTGGTGTGTAAACAGGGACTTCGTGTCCACATGTGACCTACTCTATCCAATCACAGCTGTAATTCCAGCCAAGGCTGCCTAAGATTATGTTCACACCCCCCACTTCTCCTGCGGTTTGGCCGCTGCAGCCCGATGAGGAGGGATTATAACTAGAAATTGTGGATATAAAGAACATGCAGAGGTTTCTGTGTGACAGTCTAAGGGCATGCCCAGACGTGGCGGAGTTCTGCATACACTGTCCGCATCAATGCCGCACATAATCTGCGTTGCAGATTCTGTCGCGGCTTTGCCTAAAATGGGCATTAAATTGATGCGGACTGGCCGTTGCGTATTGAGGGGGAAAGGGCTTCCCTTCTCTCTATCAGTGCAGGATAGAGAGAAGGGACAGCCCTTTCCCTAGTAAAAGAAAAAGAAATTCATACTTACCCGGCCGTTGTCTTGGTGACGCGTCCCTCTTTCGACATCCAGCCCGACCTCCCTGTATGACGCGGCAGTTCATGTGACCGCTGCAGCCTGTGATTGGCCTGTGATTGGCTGCAGCCGTCACTTGGACTGAAACGTAATCCCGGGAGGCCGGACTGGAGGAAGAAGCAGGGAGTTATGGGTAAGTATGAACTTCTATTTTTTTTACAGGCTGATGTATATTGTGATCGGATGTCACTGTCCAGGGTGCTGAAACAGTTACTGCCAATCGTTTAACTCTTTCAGCACCCTGGACAGTGACTATTTACTGACATCGCCTATTAACGCTCCTGTAATTACGAGTGCACACACGTAATCACCCGTAATTACGGGAGCCCCATTGACTTCCTCAGTCTGGCTGTAGATCTAGAGATACATAGGTTTAGCCAGAATGAAGAACTATCATGTTAGTAAAACCAGTACGCTCCGCAGCACACATAACATCTGCGGACTTCATTGCGGAATTTTCACTCTCCATTGAAGTCAATGGAGAAATTCTGCAATGAGTCCGCAACAAGTCCGCTACACGTCCGCAACAGCCAGTGTATGCTGCGGACACCAAATTCCGCACCACAGCCTATGCTCCGCAGAATTGTCCGCAACGTGTAAACAAACCCAACTAAAAAGCTGTGGAAAGCAATGGAGAAACGTGTACGCTGCGGATTTCCGCTGCGGACTATCCGCAGCGGAATTGCAGAGCAATTCCGCCACGTCTGGTCATGCCCTAAGGCTCTGTTCACATCTGCATTGGGGTCCCGTTCTGACGTTCCCGTCAGAGGTTTCCGTCAGAACAGGACCCTGAGCAGACACAAACTGACACCGACGGAAACCAGGGGTTTCCGTTTCCATCACCATTGATTTCAGTAGTCGACTAAGCTATTGCTTCCGGCAAAACGAAGGGTCCGGAGCACAAAAGAGACAAACGGAAACCACGGGCACCGGCTCCGTCACCATTGAAATCAATGGTGATGGAAACGGAAACCCCTGGTTTTCGTCGGTGTCTGCTCAGGGTCCCGTTCTAACGGAAACCTCCGACGGAACGTCAGAACGGGACCCCAACGCAGATGTGAACAGAGCCTAATATGGATGAGAAAGGGGAGGTGGGACTACTCATTTATTATGCCCTGATACTGAACTGGTATTACTAGTATTATACCCTGTTCTATGAACTCTACCCGCTGGAGTACCCCAAATATGCTTGTACCACTGATCGAGGTGCTATGTGTTTTGTAGTAAAATTAAATTGGTATTTGATTATTTTTTTTACAGTTAATATTTATTAAAAAATCTGTTTTAAAGTTTTTTGCCTGGCAGTGATAGTTTGATATTTGTCCAAAACCTATTTAGTTCCATTTTTCATGGATATTATGAGGTGGGACTACTCACCTAACCAGTATGTTCCTGACGGGAGCTGCATGCGTACATCTCATCAAGTCTCCGATCTCCTGGCAGCTCCACTTTGTACAGATCCTACAATGAAAATCTATGCAAAAAGTTTACACCAAAAAAACAGAAAATTCTACTGCGGAACCAGGATTGTTGTTGTGTGGCAGGGCTGCACCTCGCCCTTCTGCTGCCGGAGGTAAACAGTGAAATAGCGCCCCCCACCTGCATCACCATAGAGTGGCCATGTGGGGTAGAGAAAAGATAGCAAAGAAAATATAGAAAACCTTTATGTTTACATGTAGTAGAAATCTATTTAATACAAGTGAATAATATTTATAAAAATCGTAATCACATGCTGCGTTAGGCCTCATTCCCACGACAGGGTTTCGCGGCCGGGTGCCGGCCGTTCATAAATCGTCCGGCACCCGGCTGCATTAGGAATAATAGACCCCTAATGGGGCTATTCACACGACCGATTTTTTGACGGCCGGGGAAACCGGCCGTCAAAAAATAGGACATGCTCTATCTTCGGCCGGGTACCCGGCCGCCCGGCTCCCATAGAAGTCTATGGGGCCGGGTAATACCCGGCCATCACCGGGATGTGTCCCGAGTGATGGCCGGGTTTTCCGGCGCTTGCGCTCTATCTCCTCACAGCGCAGAGTGCATGTGAGGAGGAGGAGTTGATGCCATTCTGACGAATGGCATCGCTGTACACTGTGTTGCAGGGCCGGGGTGTACAGCAGGTGGAAGGGAGCGCTGCGCTGGCTCCCTTCCCCTGCTTGTTTTAAAAGCACCCTGGCCCGGCGACACCTTCGATGGCGCCGCTAGCAGCTGCTGCGGCTGCTACTACTGCAGCGACGCCACTATCGCAGAGCAGGGAGGTATCTCCCCGCTCTGCTATGTGCTAGCCGCACTTTAGCTCCTTGAAGGAGCGGAATCCCCGTGTTTTCGGGGATTCCGCTCCTGGACAGAGCGCTTGATGTCTCTGTCCATATCTGGGCAGTGACATCAGGGGAAACTCCTGAAGCGGAATCCCCGAACACATGGGGATTCCCCTTCAGGAGTTGCCGCTGATGTCACTGTCCAGATCTGCCCGGCCCGGATGCAAAACTTTATGCAAACCGGCCGGGCAGAATGGCCGATTTTACAGGCCGGCACTCGGGCTCGGGCGCGACCCGGTCGTGTGAATCCCGCCCTAGGCCTCATTCACACGACAGGGTCCGAGTGTCGGCCGGGAAAATCGGCCGTTTTTGGCCGATTTTCCCGGCCGGTTTGCATCCGTTCCGATTCCGTTCCGGGCCGTGTTGCTGTTTTTACCGGCCGATTTGGACCCGATTTGCATCCGGTTTTTTCCCTGACCGTTTTTTAATCGGATTAATTTTTTGCACTTTACTTATTTTTTTATTATTATGTTCTGTCCCTCAAAGGTCAAAAAAGACCTTTTTGGAACTTTTAATATTTTTTTTCTTTCTTTTACACCATGTTTTTCCCTGTAACTGGAGCTGCACAGCAGCCCCAGTTACAGGGGAAATCAGCCCTCTCACAGTGACGATTGTCACTAATAGGATTGTGCTAGGTCAAGTAAGACCCAGCAGCAGTCTGTCACTAACGGCACCCGGCGATCATGTGACCAGTCACATGATCACCGGGAGGAATAGAGACAGCACCGCTGCTGTCTCTATTTCTATACACAGCGTTCATTGAGCATTGTGTAAAAAGACATCGTAGAAGACAGAAGCAGTGAAAGCTGCTTCTATCCTCTCCTCAGGGTCCCCGGCAGTCACGGACAGCCGGAGACCCGACATTCAGCTGCCCGATCGCGCGGGCAGCAAGTTAAAACCCGAGCCGTAAAAAGTCTATGGCTCGGGTTTTAAGGACCCTGACCGCTGGCCGTAAAAACACAGCCAGCGGTCGGGAACCGTAACAAGCAGGGGAAGGGAGCCAGCGCAGCGCTCCCTTCCACCTGCTGTACACCCCGACCCTGCCACACAGTATCACCAGCGTAGCCATTCGTCCGAATGGCATCAACTCCTCCTCCTCACATGCACTCTGCACTGTGAGGAGGAGAGAGTGCGCGAGTGACGGTTGACCCGGCCATCACTCGGGACACATTCCGGTGATGGCCGTGTATTACCCGGCCCCATAGACTTCTATGGGAGCCGGGCGGCCGGGTACCCGGCCGAATATAGGGCATGTCCCATTTTTTGACGGCCGGTTTTCCTGGCCCGTCAAAAAATCGGTCGTGTGAATAGCCCCATTAAGGGTCTATTATTCCTAATGCAGCCGGGTGCCGGCCGATTTATGAACGGCCGGCACCCGGCCGGGAAACCCTGTCGTGTGAATCCCGCCTTAATTCTGCAGTGTATTACTGACATACCTACCTACTTGCACTCATTATATTACACTCATCCATTATATACCTACCTGCACTCATTATATTACACTCATCCATTATATACCTACCTGCACTCACTATATTACACTCATCCATTATATACCTACCTGCACTCACTACATTACACTCATACATTATATACCTACCTGCACTCATTATATTACACTCATCCATTATATACCTACCTGCACTCACTATATTACACTCATCCATTATATACCTACCTGCACTCATTATATTACACTCATCCATTATATACCTACCTGCACTCATTATATTACACTCATATATTATATACCTACCTGCACTCATTATATTACACTCATCCATTATATACCTACCTGCACTCATTATATTACACTCATCCATTATATACCTACCTGCACTCACTATATTACACTCATCCATTATATACCTACCTGCACTTACTACATTACACTCATACATTATATACCTACCTGCACTCATTATATTACACTCATACATTATATACCTACCTGCACTCATTATATTACACTCATCCATTATATACCTACCTGCACTCACTATATTACACTCATCCATTATATACCTACCTGCACTCATTATATTACACTCATCCATTATATACCTACCTGCACTCATTATATTACACTCATATATTATATACCTACCTGCACTCATTATATTACACTCATCCATTATATACCTACCTGCACTCACTATATTACACTCATCCATTATATACCTACCTGCACTCACTATATTACACTCATCCATTATATACCTACCTGAACTCACTATATTACACTCATCCATTATATACTTACATGCTGGCCCTTTAAGAAACGGCCTGGGCCAGCGCGCACTTGGGATCCGGCTGCCGTGAGCAGGAGACATCAGTGGACGTTAGCGACCTCGTGGTGGAGGAGGCTGTCAAGCAAGGTACAGGATCCAGCGACGGAGACCACTGGCAGGAGAGGGACCTGCCGCCAGCGTTACAATAACTTTACCCCAGTCCTCTGCAGTCCAATCAATATACTTAAAACAGGATGTCAGTCTGTCCTTGATGTTTTTCTTGGAGAGAAGTGGCTTCTTTTCAGCTCTTCTTGACACCAGTCCAGCCTCCAAAAGCCTTCACCTCACTGTGCGTGCAGATGCACTGACAGATGTCTGAGGAAGCGCTGCACTGCTGTTGAACCGATCCCATAGCTGAATCCTCTTTAGGAGAAGGTCCTGGTACTTGCTGGAATTTCATGGACACCCTGAAGCCTTCTTCATAGCAAATGAACCTCTCTCCTTGAAGTACTGGATGATCCGATAAATGGTTCATTTTGGGGTAATCTTACAAGCAGCAATGTCTTTGCCTGTAAGGCTCTTTTGATGCAAAGCAATGATAAGCAAGTTAACGACATCCACCGGGATCCGTTATATGTCAATGTGGTGATGTATCTAGACGACATCAAGATTTTCTCACCCGCTTTGACTACACATTGGAAACGTGTTCGACAGGTCTTTCAACGGTTGCTGGAGAATAAGCTCTGTGCAAAGTTGGAGAAGTGGGTCTTCCAGAAATCCTCCCTTCCCTTTCTAGATTATATAGTCTCTGACCAGGGATTGAAGATGGACACCAACAAAACATCTGCTGTGTTGAACTGGCTTTGTTCTCAGGGTCTCCGTGCAATTCAACGCTTTCTGAGATTTGCACATTTCTACCGGCAATTTATTCCCCACTACTCTTCATTACTGGCGCCTATTTCAGCTCTTACAAAGAAAGGAGTGAATGCCAAAAATGAGACCCAAGAGACCAAATTGGCATTTCTTCAACTCAGTCTGTCTCTGCCGCCCCTATATTGCAGCATCCGGACATCTCCAAGCAATTCTTCTTTGAGGTGGATGCCTCTACTATCGATGCAGGTGCAGACCTGACGCAAAAAGGTCTTACCGGCAAGACTGTCACCTGCGGCTTCTTCTCCTAGTTATTTTCTCCTGCCGAGAAGAATTACTCTTAGAGATCAGGAGCTTCTGGCCATTGAATTGGCATTGGAAGAGTGGAAACATCTGCTAGAAGGGGTCATGCATCCTGTAATTATTTTCAGACCACAAATATTTGGTCTATCTACAGACCGCTCAGCGGTTGAATCCGCGCCAGGCCAGGTGGGCGCTCTTCTTTGCCTGATTTGAAATTCTGTTACATTTCCGTCCTGCCGAAAGGAATACTAAGGCTGACGCTCTGTCTCGGTGAATTGAAATTAACTTGGTTTTTATTTTTCCAAAGTACAATACAAAAGTATACAACATCCCAATGATACAGTCTCACAGTGTTGTATACAGAACACAGAAAAAGCTTGCACCTTTAGATATCAGAAACGTGCCTCGGACGTTGACATACTGACATATTAACAGACAAACAAACATAAAAACAGACATACAAAGAGTGGTGGTGATAAATACAAGCAATTATACATATGAGATGTCAAAAAGGAACAGGATGATGCAGGATACGAAAACCATGTATAAGTTAGCACAGATACATTCACAGAGTGACAGAGTTCTTGCGGAGCAGAAGTTGAACATGGGGTAACTCTGTCCAAGGGGCCCATTGAGACAAACACTTCTGCCTATAACCTTTAGATGTAGCAAAGTGCAATACGTAATAGAAGTGAAGATAAACCCTGTTTAGCACCTCCGAGAGATTCAGAGCCTCAGCTGTTTTCCATCTCTTGGCTATATGGAATCTGGAAGCGATAAGAATATGGCTTATTGGCCACCTATATTCTAAAGGGATCTCATCCATCTGCATATCAGTTAAAGCCAATGCAGGGGAAGGTAAAAGTTCTGCTCCCATTAATTCTGATATGTAGCGGAAGATACGCTTCCAGAATGGGTAGACTGATTTACATGTCCACCATAGATGAAATAATGTGCCCCTTGCTCCACATTCCCTCCAACACAAAGGAGAAGCCTAGGCTTGCATATGTTGTAACAGGTGTGAGGTACCAACGAAACTGAATTTTCCTAACGGCTTCTATATGATTGACACATTTGGATATCCTATGTGAGTGATGTAAAGCAGCCCTCCAGTCCTCCTCCGAGAACTCCCGACCCATATCCGTCTCCCACTGAGACATGTATTTCAATTTGAGAAATGAGCTGTGGGTGTTTAAGGACAAGTAAGCTGAGGCCAAACCTTTCAGCGATGTAATATCCGAATCTGTCTCGGTGATTTGATGACTCTGATCAAGTGAAACATATTATATCGATCCTTCTCGCATCATTCTGGTGGCTCCGGTCCTACTGAAGGATATCCATCATCGTAAAACCTTTGTTCCCTCAGCCAGAAGAAGGACAGTGCTTTCCTGGGGACATAACCCTAAACTGGCCGGTCACGCAGGAGTGCGTAAAACCAGAGAGCTCATTTCTCATCAATTTTGGTAGCCAGCCATGGTCCAGGATGTTCAGGACTATGTGGCTTCCTGTTCCTTCTGCTCCCAGAACAAGACCTCCAAGTCCAGACCACCTGGTCTTCTTCTACCTCTTCCAGTCCCTGATTCTCTGTGGCAACATATTGCGATGGACATTGTCAGGGATCTACTCCTTTCATCCAAATGCAATACCATCTGGCCGGTGGTAGATCGCTTATTCAAAATGGCACATTTTGGTCTTTTGTCTTGTTTGCCTTCTGCTCCTCATCTTGCCGGTCTCTTTATACAGCATATATTTCGCCTGCATGTTCTTTCCCATCATATTGTTTCAGGCCACGGTGTACAGTTCACCTAAAGATTTTGGAGAGCTCTGTGTGGCCTGCTGGAAGTCAAGTCAGATCTTTCTTCTGAATACCATCCACAGTTCAATGGCCAAGTGGAGAGGGTCAACCAGATCCTAGAGAACTTTCGACACCATTTCAGGCAACGTGTCCGCTAGTATCAATTGTATCAGTTATTACAAAATGTTTCTTCACATTTAAGTGTTTTATCTGCTGCTGGGGCGCAATCGCCACCTCCTCAATTTGCTGCCTTCAGTCCTGGATTGCATCTTCCAACTCCTCCACGTTACAAAGGCGACTCCAAGCCTTGTAGAGGATTAAATCAATGCACAATCCGTTTTGAGCTAGTAGCGC
Source organism: Rhinoderma darwinii (assembly GCF_050947455.1). Classification (NCBI taxonomy): domain Eukaryota; kingdom Metazoa; phylum Chordata; class Amphibia; order Anura; family Rhinodermatidae; genus Rhinoderma; species Rhinoderma darwinii. The sequence goes on along the minus strand of NW_027461949.1, from coordinate 725,925 downwards.
AGCAATTAGCTTCCGACCACACTAAGGTAGCCAACATCTTGTCTCTACTGTCTGGTGAGGCGCAGGCCTGGGCTTCACCTCTATGGAAAAGGAAAAACCCATCATCTTTGTTATCCAAGAATTTTTCACGACTTTTAAAAAAGTCATCATCTGCTTCTTCGTCACTACTCCAGTAGGACAATATGCCATCCAGTTTTGCACATTATCCACAGAGTTACAGTGGAACATTGATTCTCTTGTCGCTATGTTTTGGAAAGGTCTGGCAGACCGCATCAAGGATGAACAGGCCCTGTATTAACTACCGAGGTCTTAATGAAATCACAATAAAAAAAAAAACACGTTCATTTCCAAGCTCTTTGACTGACTGCAAGGTGCTAAGATTTTCACCAAGCTAGACTTACGTGGCACTTACAATTTGATTCACATCTGTGAAGGGAATGAGTGAAAAATCATGTTTAACACTAGAGATGGAAACCATGAATATCTAATTGTGCCTTTTGGTCTCAGAAATCCCCCGGCTGTCTTTCAAGAAGATGTTAACGACATTTTGCAAGATCTATTATACGGCTGTGTTTTGTTATATTTGGATGCCATTTTTGTTTTCTCCCCAGACCACTATACTCATCACAAGCAATAGAGTCTTGTTCTGCACCGACTTACAGAGAATCATCTATATGCCAAGCTTAAAAAATTGCTTTATGAGTGATCCAGACTGTCTTTTGTAGGATATATCTCTGATCAAGGAATTCAAATAGATCCAGCAGTACTTAAATTGTCTAGTCCCCATGGACTCAAAGCCATACAACGACTTCCTGAAGTTACTAATTATGATCGACAATTAATTCCTAAATTTTCTTACCTGGTGGCACCCATCTCTGCTATCACCAAAATGGGTTTCATTGCCAAAATTCGGACTTCTAAAGCTGTTTCGGCTTTCCTCAGCCTTAAACAGGCCTTCTCCTCTGCCTTAGTTCTCCATGGACCGGACTACAGTAAAACCTCCATCTTGGAGAAGCAGGTCTCATCTGTAAGGAGTGCGTGCTGTTCTTTTTCAAAAAAATTATAAAGCAAAAACGCTTTCCTGTGGATTCTTCTCCAATGCCTTGTCCCCTACCCAGAAAAATGATGGCATTGGAGATCAGGAACTCTTGGCCATAAAATTAGCTCTCGAAGAATGGAGACGTTTGCTAGAAGGTGCTCATTATCCCATCACTGTCTACACCGACCACAAAAATGTATTGTATCTGCAAACGGCATATAGACTAAACCCTCATCAAGCAGGTTGGACTTGGCTTACCAAGTTGCTCTGGTTGTACTGTAATCTGGTTCGTAGTTGACTGTTTTTTGAAGATGGCACACTTTATTCCTCTGACCGGCCTTTCTTCTGCTAAAAGTCTGTCTAATCTCTTCAGTAAACACATTTTTCGTCTGCGATGACTCCCTAAGCATATCGTGTTCGATAGAGGAGTGACATTTACTTCAAAGTTCTAAAGGCCACTCTGCAAGTTGTTTGAAGTTAAGTTGGATTTTCTTTCCGCCTACCACCATTAATCTGATGGAGAATTGGAATGGTTCAACCAGGTTTTGGAAAACTTTTTCAGCAATTTTGTGTCCGCACTTCAAGATGACTGGACTAGTCTCCTTCCCTGGGCAGAGTTTGCTTATAATAACTACACCTGGGAATTCACACCTTTTTTCTTGATTTATGGACAGCATCCAAGAATCCCTCTGCCAGTTCCAACACTGTCCAAAGTTCCAGCAGCCAGTTTCACTCAATTCTTGCACAAAGGGCAGGAGGCCAAGGAGTCTATAAGTAAAGGAGTAGGCCGATTGAAGGGAAATGCATACAAGAAGTATAGAGTTCCTCCACAATTCCACCCAGGAGACAAGGTCTAGTTATCCACCAAGTACATTTGTTTGAGGACCCACTGTTTTAAATTGGATCCTTGGTTTTCTACAAGCTCCGACTCCCACAGTCTTTGAAAACTCCCAAATGTTTTCATGTGCCTCTTCCCAAGTCTCTGTTCCGGAATCACTTCTCCAAGAAGTTTCCTCGTTCTCCTGCTTCCTCCACTCTTGATAGAGAGTATGAAGTCAACGGGATTCTGGGCACCAAGAGGTCCAGAGGGAAGCTCCGGTACCTGGTCAATTAGAAAATCTTTGGTCTGAGGAGAAATCTTGGGAACCTGAGGAAAATGATCATGCTTCATCTCTCCTCTGGAAATGTTGTCTTCACTTTCCCCACAAGGCTAAAAAGAGGGGGCATAAGGCTCTCTGCGGCTGCCATATACTTACCTCTACATGACGTCCTCTGGCTCCTGGCCACCACCACATACCTCCATCACTACGTGACATACACCTACTAACCCACACTCACTATATTACACTCATCCATTATATACCTACCTATCTGCACTCACTATATTACACTCATCCATTATATACCTACCTATCTGCACTCACTATATTACACTCATCCAATATATACCTACCTATCTGCACTCACTATATTACACTCATCGATTATATACCTACCTACCCAAACTCACTAAGTTACACTCATCTATTATATACTTCTTTGCACTCACTAAATAACACACTTCCATTTTACACAAACCTACCCACACTCACTATATTATACTCATCCATTACCATTTATTTTAGCCTCTTTAGGGCTCTATGTGCTCTGACCCTTTTCTAGGGCATCTGTTTTTGGCCCCACGCAGGCACCATTTCAGTGGTCCTCGGGCACTATTTATATAGTCCTTACTCGGGAACCATTTCTATGGTCTTTATCTAGGTACCATTTATTTTGCCTCTTTAGGGCTCTCTTTGTTTTGGCCCTTTTCTAGGGCATCATCTGTTTTTGGCCACAGGCAGGCACCATTTCAGTGGTCCTCGGGCACTATTTATATGGTCCTTTCTCGGGCACCATTTCTATGGTCCTCATTTGGGTACCATTTATTTTGGCCTCTTTAGGGCTCTATTTGTTTTGACCCTTTTCTAGGGCATCTGTTTTTGGCCACACGCAGGCACCATTTCAGTGGTCCTCGGGCACTATTTATATAGTCCTTACTCGGGAACCATTTCTATGGTCTTCATCTAGGTACCATTTATTTTGCCTCTTTAGGGCTCTCTTTGTTTTGGCCCTATTCTAGGGCATCATCTGTTTTTGGCCACAGGCAGGCACCATTTCAGTGGTCCTCGGGCACTATTTATATGGTCCTTTCTCGGGCACCATTTCTATGGTCCTCATTTGGGTACCATTTATTTTGGCCTCTTTAGGGCTCTATTTGTTTTGACCCTTTTCTAGGGCATCTGTTTTTGGCCACACGCAGGCACCATTTCAGTGGTCCTCGGGCACTATTTATATAGTCCTTTCTCAGGAACCATTTATATGGTCTTCATCTAGGTACCATTTATTTGGCCTCTTTAGGGCTCTCTTTGTTTTGGCCCTTTTCTAGGGCATCATCTGTTTTTGGCCACACGCAGGCACCATTTCAGTGGTCCTCGGGCACTATTTATATGGTCCTTTCTCGGGCACCATTTCTATGGTCCTCATTTGGGTACCATTTATTTTGGCCTCTTTAGGGCTCTATTTGTTTTGACCCTTTTCTAGGGCATCTGTTTTTGGCCACACGCAGGCACCATTTCAGTGGTCCTCGGGCACTATTTATATGGTCCTTTCTCGGGCACCATTTCTATGGTCCTCATTTGGGTACCATTTATTTTGGCCTCTTTAGGGCTCTATTTGTTTTGACCCTTTTCTAGGGCATCTGTTTTTGGCCACACGCAGGCACCATTTCAGTGGTCCTCGGGCACTATTTATATGGTCCTTTCTCGGGCACCATTTCTATGGTCCTCATTTGGGTACCATTTATTTTGGCCTCTTTAGGGCTCTATTTGTTTTGACCCTTTTCTAGGGCATCTGTTTTTGGCCACACACAGGCACCATTTCAGTGGTCCTCGGGCACTATTTATATAGTCCTTACTCAGGAACCATTTCTATGGTCTTCATCTAGGTATCATTTATTTGGCCTCTTTAGGGCTCTCTTTGTTTTGGCCCTTTTCTAGGGCGTCATCTGTTTTTGGCCACACGCAGGCACCATTTCAGTGGTCCTCGGGCACTATTTATATGGTCCTTTCTCGGGCACCATTTCTATGGTCCTCATTTGGGTACCATTTATTTTGGCCTCTTTAGGGCTCTATTTGTTTTGACCCTTTTCTAGGGCATCTGTTTTTGGCCACACACAGGCACCATTTCAGTGGTCCTCGGGCACTATTTATATAGTCCTTACTCGGGAACCATTTCTATGGTCTCCATCTAGGTACCATTTATTTGGCCTCTCTAGGGCTCTCTTTGTTTTGGCCCTTTTCTAGGGCATCATCTGTTTTTGGCCACACGCAGGCACCATTTCAGTGGTCCTCGGGCACTATTTATATGGTCCTTTCTCGGGCACCATTTCTATGGTCCTCATTTGGCTACCATTTATTTTGGCCTCTTTAGGGCTCTATTTGTTTTGACCCTTTTCTAGGGCATCTGTTTTTGGCCACACGCAGGCACCATTTCAGTGGTCCTCGGGCACTATTTATATAGTCCTTACTCGGGAACCATTTCTATGGTCTCCATCTAGGTACCATTTATTTGGCCTCTCTAGGGCTCTCTTTGTTTTGGCCCTTTTCTAGGGCATCATCTGTTTTTGGCCACACGCAGGCACCATTTCAGTGGTCCTCGGCCACTATTTATATAGTTCTTACTCAGGAACCATTTCTATGGTCCTCATTTGGGTACCATTTATTTGGCCTCTTTAGGGCTCTCTTTGTTTTGGCCCTTTTCTAGGGCAACATCTCGTTGTAACCTTTCATCTACAGCGTAATCTCGCGAGATTACGCTGTGCTCTACTGTAACTACCATAGACACATTAACGAAGTGCAGGGATTGTGAATAGACATCCCGTGGAATGTCTATTCACTGTCAAAACTGTCTTCGGTATTGTTAATGTGTTAGTATAAGACAGCACATAGCGATCTAAAAGGATCCCTATGCGCTGCCTAAATGAATGGAGAGGAGTGCATGACGCTGATTGGTCAGCGTCATACACTCCTCTGTACAACGCCCACTTGGTCTGAAGTAAAAACACGCCCACTTGGGCATTAAGACACTCATTAGCATAAATCTAAAATCGCTAATAAAGTGGTGAAAATAGATCGTTTTTTTTAAAATAGAAAGCACTACTGTCACCTACATTACAGCGCCGATCTCCTAATGTATGAGATTGGGCACTTATAATGTGGTGACAGAGCCTCTTTAACCCCCTCCCGCTGTGGCCACTTTTGACCTTCCTGACAGAGCCTCATTTTTCAAAGCTGACATGTTTCAATTATGTGGTAATAACTCCAGAATGCTTTCACCTATCCAAGCGATTCTGAGGTTGTTTTCTCGTGACACATTGGACTTTATGTTACTGGTAAAATTTCCCCGATACATTCAGTATTTAATTGTGAAAAACACCAAAATTTGCATTTTTCTCAATTTGAATGTATCTGCTTGTAAGACAGGCAGTTATAACACACAAAAATGTTGCTAATTAATATCCCCATATGTCTACTTTAGATTGGCCTCTGTTTTTGAAAATCCTTTTATTTTTCTAGGACGTTACAAGGCTTAGAAACTTAGCAGCAATTTCTCACATTTTCAAGAAAATTTCAAAAGGCTATTTTTACAGGGGCCAGTTCAGCTGTGAAGTGGCTTTGAGGTCCTTATATATTAGAAACCCCCAATAAGTCACCCCATTTTAAAAACTGCACCCCTCAAAGTATTCAAAACAGCATTTAGAAAGTTTCTTAACCCTTTAGACATTTCGCAGGAATTAAGGCAAACTAGAGGTGAAATTTACAAAGTTCATTATTTTTTTCCAGAAATTCAATTTGAATCCATTTTTTTTGTACCACAGAAGGTTTTACCAGAGAAATACAACTTAATATTTATTTCCCAGGTTCTGCAGTTTTAGGAAATATCCCACATGTAGCTCTAGTGTGATAAAGGACTGAAGCACCGGCCTCAGAAGCAAATTAGCACCTAGTGCATTTTGGGCCTCCTTTTTATTAGAATATATTTTAGGCACCATGTCAGCTTTGAAGAGGTCTTGTGGAACTAAAACAGTGGAAACTCCCCAAAAGTGACCCCATTTGGGAAACTACACCCCTCAAAGAATTTATTTAGGGGTGTAGCAAGCATTTTGACCCGCCAGTTTTTTTGCAAAAATTTTTGGAACTAAGCCATGAAAATTAAAATCTACATTTTTTACCACAACATTTGTAGAGCAATTTCTCCCGAGTAAAACAATACCCCACATGTGGTAATAAACGGTTGTTTGGACACACGGCAGGGCTGAGAAGGGAAAGAGCGCCATTTGGCTCTTGGAGCTCAAATTTAGCAGGAATGGTTTGCGGAGGCCATGTCTCATTTGCAAAGCCCCTGAGGGGACAAAACAGTGGAAACCCCCAACAAATGACCCCATTTTGGAAACTACACCAACACCCCATGAGGAAATTATCTAGGGGTATAGTGAGCATTTTGACCCCACAGGTTTTTTGCAGACATTTTTGGAAGTAGGCTGTGTAAATGAAAATCGAATTTTTTTCAAATAAAATGTAGGCTTAGCTATTTTTTTTTCATTTCCACAAGGACTAAAGGAGAAAAAGCACCATAAAATTTGTAAAGAAATTTCTCCCGAGTAAAACAGTACCCGACATGTGGTAATAAATGGCTGTTTGGACACACGGCGAGGCTGAGAAGGGAAAGAGTGCCATTTGGCTTTTGGAACTCAAATTTAACAGGAATGGTTTGCGGAGGCCATGTTGCATTTGCAAAGCCCCTGAGGGGACAAAACAGTGGAAACCCCCAACAAGTGACCCCATTTTGGAAACTACACCCCATGAGGAAATTATCTAGGGGTACAGTGAGCAGTTTGACCCTACAGGCGTTTTACAGAACTTATTGGAAGTAGGCCGTAAAAATGAAAATCTACATTTTTTCAAAGAAAATGTAGGTTTAGCTAATTTTTTTTCATTTCCACAAGGACTTAAGGAGAAAAAGCATTTGTAAAGCAATTTCTCCCGAGTAAAACAATACCCCACATGTGGTCATAAACATCTGTTTGGACACACGGTAGGGATCAGAATGGAAGGAGCACCATTTGGATTTTGGAATGGTTTCTGGGCGCCATGTCACATTTGCTGAGCCCCTGTAGTACTAGTAGTCATTTGTGTTGCACATGATTAGAAATTCCCATGTAGCCCCAACCTAAAGCATAAAGTTCCTTCATGGGCAAAGCTGCCAACAAAAATAGGTATTTCCCATGATGCAGTAAAGTGATTTGGAAGGATATGGGGGCTGTAGATGGGATCTGCTCCCAATCGTACACGCATTTTCATATGTCTCACTATAGAGACTCTCTTCATGTAAGAGGCAGACATTACAAGATATCTGCAACCCCGGCATTATTCCCCATGTAGAAGATCATTCCCACAAAAATCCTTCATGTGTCTACAACTGTCCATAAAAGAGAGTCATTCATTCCTAAATATGTCACCAATCTTTCCTGATTACGCCATTTTATGGGTGCAACACGTCCGGCCATGTGTAGCAGTATACATATATACTCTATGTGAATAACGCAGACAATACATTCATAGTAAATAGTCACCTACCTCTTGTAACTTACCTGTTCACCACATAGGAGTAGGACTGATGACATCATATGAAGACACGTCATCTCTAAAAAGGGAAGAAAAAACAGTAAATAGATTGTAAATAAAAATAATAATTCTCAGTTAGACCCCGTTTACACAGAGTTTTTTTGCAGGCAGAAAAATCTGCCTCAAAATTCATTCAGGAATGGAAAATCTGCCTGCAAATTCTTGCCGCTATTTTCGTGGCCTTTTTCGCTGCATTTTTCGGGTAAAAAACGGCGGAAAGAAAGAGTATGCCGCTTTTTTGTAACACAAGCGGCTGAAAGCCGCCGCGGAAAAAAACGCCTCCGCCTCCCATTGAAATCAATGGGAGGTGGTTTGGGACTTTTTTTTACACTAAATCTGATACGGTTTCCGCATAAAAAAACTTTGTGTGAACTGGGCCTTACAGATGTGTTAACCCTTAACTTGCATCAAGTTATACAATGTATCATAATACCAATTCAATACAATCTCGTGCCATCTAGCAAAAAAAAGCAACATACACTTGTTTTTAACATGGGAGTCTATGGGCGACATATGGCATCCGTCGGAGTAAATACTTTCTTTTACATCTTCGTTTAACATCTTGCGCCATATATCTCGGGTTAGGCCCCATGCACATGACCGTATTTTCATCTATCCGTAAATACTGTCGGTAAATACGAATCCGTAGTCATCCGTATATATATGGAACGATATCCGCAAATACGGTCTGTAGTGCATCCGTATTTGATCCGTATATACGTATACGTAAAAAAAAAGGGAGGCTGCAAATGATGTCACTAACATGTTGCTTAGCAACGCTTCTGTAAATACGGATGGTTTATGCATACACATCCGTAGCCGTCCATATATACGGAAGCGCCCATAGGCTTCTATGGGAGAGTGGCAGGTTCTATCATTTTTTCAGCAAAAATACAGAAAGGTGTCCGTGGCCAATAGAAATGAATGGGTCCGTAATTACGGATGAAAAATACGGTCGTTTGCATGGGGCCGAAGACATAAGTTAAAGAGGCTCTGTCACCAGATTTTGCAATCCCTATCTGCTATTGCAGCAGATCGGCGCTGCAATGTAGATTACAGTAACGTTTTTATTTTTTAAAAACGAGCATTTTTGACCAAGTTATGACCATTTTTGTATTTATGCAAATGAGGCTTTCTAAAGTCCAACTGGGCGTGTTTACAGTAAAAGTACAACTGGGCGTGTATTATGTGTGTTACATCGGGGCGTGTTTAGTACTTTTACTAGCTGGGCGTTCTGACGAGAAGTATCATCCACTTCTCTTCACAACGCCCAGCTTCTGGCAGTGCAGACACAGCGTGTTCTCGAGAGATCACGCTGTGACGTCACTCACTTCCTGCCCCAGGTCCTGCATGAAGTGAGTGACGTCACAGCGTGATCTCTCGAGAACACGCTGTGTGTCTGCACTGCCAGAAGCTGGGTGGTAACGAAGAGAAGTGGATGATGCTGATTCGTCAGCATCATACACTCCCATTCCTAACGCCCAGCTAGTAAAAGAAGTAAAAACGCCCCGATGTACACACATAATACACGCCCAGTTGTACTTTTACTGTAAACACGCCCAGTTGGACTTTTGCAAGCCTCATTTGCATAAATACAAAAATGGTCATAACTTGGCCAAAAATGCTCGTTTTTTTAAAAATAAAAACGTTACTGTAATCTACATTGCAGCGCCGATCTGCTGCAATAGCAGATAGGGGTTGCAAAATCTGGTGACAGAGCCTCTTTAAGGAAGGACACTTCTGTATATCTGCCCAGAGAAAACCCAGACAACTGTTGTCACCCAAATTGTCCACACTCCTGAATGGCAAGACTGCTTAGTAATGTAACGCTACAGTATGGTGAGGTGACATATCACTTCATAACTAGACAGATTTACTATTTATATAGAGATGTGATAAAATCAATGCTACGGGGGCTGAAGGGAGGCAGAAAAGAAGAACGTTTTGCTTCTGAGTTATTTCCTGTTAACCCTTTCCTGTCGCTGCACTGGCTATTTATGTAAAGGAAAGGGTATTTAAATATGGCGCCTGCTCAGAAGCAGAGTGGGCGTCATAGCCGCTGGGTCTCTGCTGTGTAACACCGGCTCACACGCGGCAAGATGGTGGGAGCCGGTGTGTTCCTCTAGCAGCTGGCCGCCTTGTGAACGCTCCCAGCCCTGCTATAGGAAGATTGCTATTAGGACCTGCCTGTGGCAGGTCTCAATAACAAAGTACTGATTTCACCATAGACTGCAATACTGTGATATTGCAGTCTATGGCACAAGCGATCCAATGATCGCAGGTACAAATCCCCTAGAGGGGCTAAAAAACAATAAAAATAATTCCCTAGATCACAATATAAAAATAAACATAAACACATTAGGTATCCCTGCGTCCGAAAATACCCAAACTATAATAATATAAAAATATTTATCCAATATGGTGAACACCGTAGCGTGAAAAAAAAAAAATGTCTGAATCGCTATTTTTTTGCCACTACAACCGCCCACAAAATTGAATGAAGTGTTTGAAATGCCCGATATTCCCCAAAATGGTATCAATAAAAACCACATCTTTCCACGTACAAAAAGACGCCTTACACAGCCCTGTACACAGAAATATAAAAACGTTATTATGGGGGTCACAATATGGTGCAAATATTTTTTTCAAACTTTGTCGTTTTTTTAAAGGTAATAAAACATAACAAAAACTATATCAATTTGGTATCACCGCGATCGCACTGACCCTCAGAATAAAGGTAACACGTCACTTTCACTGTACAGTGAACACCGTAAAAACGAAATCCATAAGAAAATGCCGGCCTGCTGTTTTTTTCCAATTCCACTCCATTCTAAAAAAAAAATTCCAGCTTCCCAGTACATCACACATAATATTAACCCCTTCCCTCTTTAGCCACTTTTGACCTTCCTGACAGAGCCTCATTTTTCAAATCTGACATGTTTCCCTTTATGTGGTAATAACTTCGGAATGCTTTAACCTATCCAAGCGATTCTGAGATTGTTTTCTCATGACACATTGGACTTTATGTTACTGGCAAAATTTGCTCGATACATACAGTATTTAAATGTGAAAAACACCAAAATGTAACGAAAAATTGCAAAAATTAGCATTTTTCTAAATTTAAATGTATCTGCCTGCAGATAGTAATACCATACACAATTATTGCTAATTAACATCCCCCATATGTCTACTTTAGATTGGCCTCGTTTTTTGAACATCCTTTTATTTTTCTAGGACGTTACAAGGCTTAGAACTTTAGCAGCAATTTCTCACATTTTCAAGAAAATTTCAAAAGGCTATTTTTACAGGGGCCAGTTCAGTTGTGAAGCGGCTTTGAGGTCCTTAGATCTTAGAAACCACCAAAAAGTCACCCCATTTTAAAAACTTCACCCCTCAAAGTATTCAAAACAGCATTTACAAAGTTTCTTAACCCTTTAGACGTTTCACAGGAATTAAACAAAAGTAGAGGTGAAATTTACAAACTAAATTTTTTGTTGTTGCAGAAATTAATTTTTAATCAATTTTTTTTGTAACACAAAGTTTAACCAGAGAAACGCAACTCAATATTTATTGCCCAGGTTCTGCAGTTTTAGGAAATATCTCACATGTGGTCCTAGTGTGCTAATGGACTGAAGCACCGGCCTCAGAAGCAAAGGAGCAACTAGAGGATTTTGGGGTCTCCTTTTTATTAGAATATATTTTAGGCTTCACGTCAGTTTTGAAGGGCTCTTGTGGTACCAAAACAGTGGAAACCCCCCAAAAGTGACCCCATTTGGGAAACTACACCCCTCGAAGGAATTTATTTAGGGGTATAGTGAGAAATTTGACAAGACAGTTTTTTTGCAGAAATTTTTTGGAAGTAGGCTGTGAAAATGAAAATCTACATTCTTTCAAATAAAATGTAGGTTTAGCAAATTTTTTTTTATTTCCAAAAGGACTAAAGGAGAAAAAGCACTGCAACATTTGTAGAGCGATTTCTCCCGAGTAAAAGAATACTCCACATGTGGTCATAAACGTCTGTTTGGACACATAGCAGGGCTTAGAAGGGAAAGAGCGCTATTTGACTTTTGGAGCTCAAATTTAGCAGGAATGGTTTGCGGAGGCCATGTCGCATTTGCAAAGCCCCTGAGGGACCAAAACAGTGGAAACCCCCCACAAGTGGCCCCATTTTGGAAACTGCACCCCTTGAGGAAATTATATAGGGGTATAGTGAGCATTTTGACACTGCAGGTTTTTTGCAGAAATTATTGGAAGTAGGCCGTGAAAATGAAAATCTATATTCTTTCAAAGAAAATGTAGGTTTAGCTAATTTTTTCTCATTTCCACAAGGATTAAAGGAGAAAAAGCACCGCATAATTTGTAAAGCAATTTCTCTAGAGTAAAACAATACCCCACATGTGGCAATAAATTGCTGTTTGGACACACGGCAAGGCTTAGAAGGGAAAGAACTCCATTTGGCTTTTGGAGCTCAAATTTAGCAGGAATGGCCAGGACACATTTTCAGAGCCCTTGAGGGGACAAAACAATGAAAACGCCAAAAAAGTGACCCCATTTTGGAAACTACACCCCTTGAAGATCTACGTGTGTGGTGATCATTTTGACCCCCACAGGTGTTTCATAGAATTTATTAGAATTGGGCAGTGAAAATAAAAACAATCCTTTTTCATCAATAAGATGTAGCTTTAGGTCAACATTTTTAATTTTCTCAACAAATAAAGGAAAAAAAGAACCCCCCCCCCCCCCCCAATATTTGTAAAGCAATTTCTCCTGAGTACGGCAATACCCCATTTGTGGTCATAAACTGCTGTTTGGGCACATGGCAAGGAACAGAAGAGAAGGAGCGGCATTTCGCTTTTGGAGCCCAGATTTTGCTGGATTGGTTTCTTGACACCATGTCACTTTTGCAAAGCCCCTAAGGTACCAGTACAGTGGAAACTACCCAAAAGTGACTCCATTTGTGATACTACACCCCTTCAGGAATTAATCTAGGGGTGTAGTGAGCATTTTGACCCCACAGCTGTTTCATAGATTTTATTTGAATTGGGCAGTCAAAATAAAAATTACATTTTTTTTCCCAATAAGACGTAGCTTTAGCTCAAAAACTTTCATTTTCTCAAAAAATAAAGTAGAAAAAGAACCCAAAATTTGTTAAGCAATTTCTCCCGACTACGGCAATACCCCATATGTGGTTATAAACTCATTTTTGGTCACACAGCAGGGCTCAGAAGGGAAGGAGCGCAATTTAGCTTTCGGAGTACAGATTTTGCTGGATTGGTTTCTGGTCGTTATGTCGCATTTGCAAAACCCCTGTGGGACCAAAACAGTGGAAACACCCCCAAAAGTGATCCCCATTTTGGAAACTACACCCCTCAATGCATTTACATAGTGGTGTAGTGAGCATGTTAACTCTGCAGCTGTTTTGCATAAATTAGTGTGCACTCGATATTGCAGAGTGAAAATGGGATATTTTCCATAGATATGCCAATATGTGGTGCCCAGCTTGTGCCACCATAACAAGACCGCGCTCTAATTATTATGCTGTGTTTCCCGGTTTTAGAATCACCCTACATGGGGCCCTAATCTTTTGCCTGGACATTTGACAGGGCTCATTGCGAGAGTACCATGCGAAATTGAGGCCTAATTTGGCGATTTACACAGAATTGGTTCACAATTGCAGAGGCTCAGATGGGAAATAATAAAATAAACCCCACAGAAGTGACCCCATTTTAGAAACTACACCCCTCGAGGCATTTAGTAAGGGGTGTAGTGAGCATTTTCACCCCACAGGTTTTTTCCATAAATAAATGTGCTGCGTATGGTGCAAAGTAAAAATTAAATTTTTTCCCCAGAATTGCCAATTCAGTGGCAAGTATGTCGTGCCCAGATTAGGACACTGTAGACACACACCCCAAAAATTGTTAAAAGGGTTCTCCCGGGTATGGCGGCGCCATATATGTGGAAGTAAACTGCTGTTTGGGCACACTGTAGGGCTCAGATGGGTGGGAGCGCCATTTGGCTTTTGAAGCGTAGATTTTGCTTGGTAGTAGTTTTGTTTGAGTATTACTGGTGTTTCCATTTATAATGTGGGGGTACATGTAAGCTGGGCAGAGTACATCAGGGGCATAGTCAGGTGGCATAATAATGGGGTAAAAAACCAATAAAATGATCCATAGATGTGTGTTACGCAGTGAAGCCATCCTTTCTGCACAGGCCCGTGTCGCACTCATATATGGCGTCCTTTCTTATCCCCCTTTGGTCCACACTCCGCACCTTTGCAGTTTGTGGAATTTTGCTGGGAAGTGTTGTCCTGGTATAATATGGGCACCCTCGCTTCTAGCAGATATGTTTGGGTCCCCCCTTCATGGTTCAATAATTTGAGGGCCCTGATAAATCGTATCTTGAAACAGATGAAATGTTCCCCTCTGATCTGCACAACTGCATGTTTTTATTTCCTGACTTATTGGAGCCTTAACTAATTTTATTTTTTCATAGACGTAGTGGTATGAGGGCTGTTTTTTTGCTGGACGAGCTGTAGTTATTATTGGTACCATTTTGGGGTACATGCAACTTTTTGATCACCTTTTATCCTATTTTTTGAGAGGCAAGGTGACCAAGAAACAGCAATTCTGCCATAGTTTTTTTTAGGGTTTTTATACAGCGTTTACCATGCGTTATAAATTACATGTTAACTTTATTCTGCGGGTCGGTACGATTCCGGCAATACCTAATTTATGGCACTTTTTTATGTTTTACAACTTTTTGCACAATAAAATAACTTTTGTAAAAATAATGTATTTTTTCTGTCGCCAAGTTGTGAGAACCAAATATGTCTGCTTTATTTTTTTTTTTCAATAATAAAGGACTTGATAAGGGAAAAAGGGCGATTGTGTTTTATTTTATTACTTAAAACTTTTATTATATTTTTTACAACTTTTTTTACACTTTACTTTAGTCCCGATAGGGGACTTGAAGGTCCAACTGTCAGATTTTTTTTTTCTAATACATTGCACTACCTACGTAGTGCAATGTATTAGATCTGTCAGTCATTCACTGACAGCAAGCCGATTAGGCTTCGCCTCCGAGCGGGGCCTAATCGGCTTCCGTAATGGCAAACAGGAGGCCATTGTTAGGTCTCCTCGTGTCATAGTAGCAGTCGGCAGTTGTGCGATTGCAGGGCACAGCTGCCGATCTGCTAGCAACCACAAAGATCCAGCGATCGGATCTGATCGCTGCATCTGAGGGGTTAATGGCAGGGATCAGCGCTAGCTCCAGTTCCTGCCGTTACATGTGGATGTCAGCTGTAACATAAAGCTGATATCCACCGCTGATGGCTCCGGCTCATCTCCTAAGCCGGCGCCATCTTGCCGGCAGCTACGGAAGCCTTTCAGGCCACGCCTCCGGGCGGAGGCTGGAAGTTTTCTGTGCTAGGCACACCGGGAGGCCACTATTAGGCCTCCGGTTGCCATTGCAGCCACCGACACCCCAGCGATTTCATTGCTGGGGTGTCGATGAGATGCAAACACCTTTAATGTAGCCATCGCTTTTGACGGCTGCATTTAAGGGGTTAATGTCGGGGATCGAAGTTAACTTCGGTCCCGCCGTTACAGCAGGATGTCAGCTGTCAGATACAGCTGACATCCGGGGATGATGGCACCGACTCAGCTTCTGAGCCGGTGCCAAACATTTGGCGTAAGTATACGACATTTTGCGGGAAGCACTGGCTTTCCATGTCGTATACTTATGACAAATTCGGGAAGGGGTTAAATAGCACCATTAGAAAGTACAACTTGTCCCATAAAAATGAAACCCACACATGGCCGTGTCAACGAAAAAAGAAAAAAGTTATTACTCTTGGAAGGCAGGGCGGAAAAAAAAAGCATAAAAACGAAAATCAGTCTTGTCCTTAAAGGGTTAAAGGGCTATTCCAGTTTCTGCGAATAAAAAATATTTTTTGTATAAAGGAAAGATATAACATTTTTCAATATACTTTCTGTATTATTTCCTTACGATTTTAAGATCTCTTCTTGCTGTCATTGAATAGTAATGTACATTTTTTTTTACTTACATTGGATAAAAATCTGTCAGATGTCAGACCCCAAAATTAAATTCAGACCCCAGACCAGAACCCTAAATTAATTCAGAACCTGATATTAATACTGTCTCTAGACCAGACACCTGAATATATTCAGACCCCTGACTAGACCCCACATTCAATTAAGACACCAGACCCAGAGCGGCCATTAGTAGTATCTGGGCCCTGTACTGACAAATGGTTAGGGCCCCTTTGGCTCCCAACCTCCATTGTTTACTTTTGGTGGAGACTTGGGTATTACATGATCCTGCTCCAGTATAATAATTGGGGGATCCCCACACACAGTGCTCCTTGATTTGTGGGTTTATATTGCAGTTCTGTGCTAGAAACAAGTGCTGAATTATCAGAGTGTCTGTATTATTGGATGCCGGATTAAAGGAATTACACTCTATGTTTATATTAACACACAACCTGTAGACATATGAACATTATATACACAACATATATACAGCGTGGCTGCGGGGGAGGGGGGGCTGCTCTGTGTAATGACGGCCATGTGGTGTAATAGAGTATATGGACAGGGGGTGTATAAAGCAGATAGACCCTATAAGTGAGCAGGTGAGAGGGGTAAAGACAAGGAGAATTGTGGGTAAACCAGTGGGCGGACAGGTGTGAAGCTCCACCCCCGCTCTCACCTGTCTTACAGGAAACCTCCGGCCACAGATGAAGACTTCCCAGCGCTCCTGAATCCTCCGCTGCGGTATCTGGGTGACGTCTTTCTGTTCAGGGCTCGGCCGTTTGCTGTACTGACGTCTCCTGCCTCCTAATGCAGAAGCAGGAGGGTCTGTCACACGGGAGGACTTGATGGAGGGGCTGCTCGGTCCTCTGGTCTGGACGCTGCTGCCGTCCCCTCGTCCTCATTTCCATGGAGTGATTGTCACCCCCAGAATCATGGAACTGCTGAATAGTGACGTCACTGGGAGGTCCTGAAGCTCCGGCGTCTGCAGAAATGGAGGGATCGCAGGTCCTTGTGCAGCTTCACTCAGATCCAGATAAGATAAAACCGCTCTCCTGCAGGAGTGTCCCCATAATCCAGCGCTTTTATTATCTCCCCTGTGGACATGTCCTGGCGTCTTCTTGTTATAGTCACCGGACGTCTGATTTACCCTCTAACACTGAGATGTCGGCTTCTGATCAGAGTTATGGCGCTCTACCTGCCCCCGATATGTCACCTGAATGGCGCCGTTCTGGAGATCCCCCGCTGTCCTCTACTAGGCCGCAGCTGAAGCCGGTAATAACCATGACAACAGAGCAGCGTTGCCATGAGCCACCCAGGAGCTCGTATAGGAAATATTACAACTGCCATTACCAGTGAGCGGAGATATAGGAAGAGATTTATTATTAGTGTCATGAGGAACATTGTACATAATAAATGACTTGTGACGTTTCTCTTCTTTACGACACCTCATGACTGACATTTATATGCACCCCAAAAAATTGGACAGCTGCGTGTATGGTAAAATAAAAAAAAGCCCATAGTCCCCTGGAAATTCCCCGCTGCTCCAGCGCCGATGACCCTGTGGTCTCCCGCCAGTCTCTGTTTTATTTCCTCAAAACCTGGACAACCCCTTCATTTGTGAGAATTGAGAACCTCCAAGAAGAAAGGCCGAAATAAAGAGCTTAAAGAGGCTCTGTCACCACGTTATAAGTGGCCTATATTGTACGTGATGTGATCGGCGCTGTAATGTGGATCACAGCAGTGTTTTTTTATTTAGAAAAACGATAATTTTTGACGGAGTTATGACCTATTTTAGCTTTATGCTAATGAGTCTCTCAATGGACAACTGGGCGTGTTTTACTATATGACCAAGTGGGCGATCACATCATGTACAAGATAGACCCCTTATAATGTGGTGACAGCGCCTCCTTAATGTTTGTCTCATGAAGAACAGCCTCTTCTGCAATCAGGGTATGATCACACGGAGTGTTTTCAGGCGTATTTTGGGGCGTTTACGCATCGAAAAATGCCTGAAAAAAATGGAAGAACGCCTGCAAACATCTGCCCATTGATTTCAATGGGAAATACGGCGTTCTGTTCCAACGGGGCGTTTTTTTACGCCTCGTTTTCCAAAATAAGGGTATTCCTTTAACATGGAATATGCTGCGATCACTTTTTGAGTCATACCTGCCATACCTGCCCACAGGTTGTGTGTGTTATTGCAGCCCTGCCTCTTTTACTACAATGAAGCTGAGCTGCAATACCAGGCACGACCCATGGACAAGTGTGGCGCTGTTTTTGGAAGAAAGCAGCCATGTTTTTCTAATCCTGGACAACTTCTTTAACCCTTCCCTGTCAAGATGGGAATCTCATACGTCCCGGCAGGAAGGCACCTTGGTAGACAAGGACGAATAAATCAGGAACCAACATGAAGTTTAACCCCTTCCCGACATTTGACGTATCCATGCGCCAAAGTCGGGAAGGGGAAGTATGGAACAGGCTCACGGAGTGAACCCGCTCCATACGATGCCGGTGTATATGTATATGACACTCGTGCACGATCCCGCTTGTTTAACTCGTTAAATGCCGCGGTCAATAGCGACCGCAGCATTTAAATCGTTAGAAAGAGGGGGCGACCCCCTCTAACAGCTCATCACGCCCCCCCGCAATGCAATCGTGGAAAGCGGCAGTTATGGGAGCACTCGTTGGCACTTTTATGGGAGCACTGGATGGCAGTGTTATGGGAGCACTGTGGTTGGCACTGTTATGGGAACACTGTACTTGGCACTGCTGTGGGAGCACTGTGGTTGGCACTGGTATGGAGACACTGTGGCTGTCATTTATTATGAGGGCAATGTGGTATTTCGTTGCACTGTGAATGTCCTTAACCCCTTCCCGCTCCTGGACGTACTATTAGGTCATGGTAGCTGTATCGTTCGCGCTCCATCACCTAATAGTACGTCTCGGGAGTAACGGCCATTTCGGCCGTCCTCCCGACACATACAAGAGCTGTGACAGCTGCTGTGTCGTACAGCAGCTGCCGCAGCTCCTACAGCAGCGACCGATCGCTGTGTCCCCGCTGATTAACCCCTTAAAAGCCGCGTTCAATAGGGATCGCGGCTTTTTAGGGGTTAAGCTACAATCGCCGGCCTGCTACACGATAGCGGCCGGCGATTGTAACTATGGCAACCGGACACCAAACAATGGCGTCCGGCTATGCCATCGACAAAGTCAGGACCCACTATGCTTGCTGTCAGTGAGTAGATGACAGCTCTAATACACTGCACTACGCATGTAGTGCAGTGTATTAGAATAGCGATCAGGACCTCCTGCCCTCATGTCCCCTAGTGGGACAAAGTAATAAAGTTAAAAAAAAGTACAAAAAAGATGTGTAAAAATAAGAAAATAAAAGATGCAAAAATAAATAAAAAAAAAAATCCCCCTTTTTACCTTATCAGTCCTTTATTATTAATAAAAATAGATAAATAAACAAATAAACTATACATAATTGGTATCGCCGCGTCCGTAACGGCCTGAACTACAAAATGATTTCATTATTTATCCCGCGTGGTGAACGCCGAAAAGAAAATAATAATAAACCGTACCAGAATCACAATTGTTTGGTCACTTCACCTCCCAAAAAATGGAATAAAAAGAGATCAAAAAGTCGCATGTACCGAAAAATGGTACTGATGGAAACTACAGTTCGTCACGCAAAAAATAAGTCCTCGCACGGCTTTATTGATGGAAAAATATAAAAGTTCTGGCTCTTAGAATAAGGTAACACAAAAAGGGAATGATTGTTTACAAAACGTATTTTATTGTGCAAACGCCATAAGACATAAAAAAAAACTATAAACATCTGGTATCGCCGTAATCGTATCGCCCCGCAGAATAAAGTGAATGTGTCATTTATAGCGCACGGTGAACGCTGTAAAAAAAATAGAATAAAAAAACAATAGTAGAATTGCTGTTTTTTAGTCACCGCGCCACCTAAAAATAGAATAAAAACTGATCCAAAAGCCGCATGCACCCCAAGAAAACTACAATGGATTCCTCAAGGGGTCATTTTTGGGGGATTCCGCTGTTTTGGCACCACAAGACCTCTTCAAACCGGACATGGTGACTAATAAAAAAGAGGCCTCAAAATCCACTATTTTATTGCTTCGGAGGCCGGTGCTTCAGTCCATTACCACCCGAGGGCCACATGTGGGATATTTCTCAAAACTGCAGAATCTGGGCAATAAATATTGAGGTTTCTCTGGTAAAACCTTTTGTGTTATAGAAAAAAAAGGTATAAAAATGATTTTCTGACAAAAATAAATATGTCAATTTCACCTCTACTTTGCTCTAAATTCCTGTGAAACACCTAAAGGGTTCATAAACTTTCTAAATGCTGTTGTGAATACTTTGAGGGGTCTAGTTTCTAAAATGGGGTGTCTAATATATAGGCCCCTCAAAGCAACATCAGAACTGAACTGGAACCTAAAAAAAAAAAAATCCTAATGAGCATTGGCTACTCCAAGATGACCCCAGTTTTGACCGTTTGTATAAACGGAGACCCCTATTAGGCGGGATTCACACGACCGGGTCGCGTCCGAGCCCGAGTGCCGGCCGGTAAAATCGGCCATTCTGCCCGGCCGGTTTGCATAAAGTTATGCATCCGTGCCGGGCCGGGCAGATCCGGACAGTGACATCAGCGGCAACTCCTGAAGGGGAATCCCCATGTGTTCGGGGATTCCGCTTCAGGAGTTTCCCCTGATGTCACTGCCCAGATATGGACAGAGACATCAAGCTCTCTGTCCAGGAGCGGAATCCCCGAACACACGGGGATTCCACTCCTTCAAGGAGCTAAAGTGCGGCTAGCACATAGCAGAGCGGGGAGATACCTCCCCGCTCTGCTATAGTGGCGTCGCTACAGTAGTAGCAGCCGCAGCAGCAGCTGCTGCAGCTGCTAGCGGCGCCATCAAAGGTATCGCCAGGCCAGGGCGCTTTTAAAACAAGCAGGAGAAGGGAGCCAGCGCAGCGCTCCCTTCCACCTGCTGTACACCCCGGCCCTGCCACACCGTGTACAGCGATGCCATTCGTCAGAATGGCATCAACTCCTCCTCCTCACATGCACTCTGCGCTGTGAGGAGGAGGAGATAGAGCGCAAGAGCCGGAAAACCCGGCCGTCACTCGGGACACATCCCGGTGATGGCCGGGTATTACCCGGCCCCATAGACTTCTATGGGAGCCGGGCGGCCGGGTACCCGGGCGAAAATAGAGCATGTCCTATTTTTTGACGGGCGGTTTTCCCGGCCGTCAAAAAATCGGTCGTGTGAATAGCCCCATTAGGGGTCTATTATTCCTAATGCAGCCGGGTGCCGGCCGATTTATGAAACGGCCGGCACCCGGCCGGGAAACCCTGCCGTGTGAAT
This sequence comes from Rhinoderma darwinii, assembly GCF_050947455.1. Classification (NCBI taxonomy): domain Eukaryota; kingdom Metazoa; phylum Chordata; class Amphibia; order Anura; family Rhinodermatidae; genus Rhinoderma; species Rhinoderma darwinii. The sequence continues at coordinate 704,714 of NW_027461949.1, read as the reverse complement.
GAGGCCTTAGACCGTTTCAGTGCCCGGTTTTCCCAAGCATACACCCCCGAGAAGTGTATTTCTATTGATGAGTCCTTGGTACATTTTAAAGGGAGGCTTCAATTCCTCGAGTACCTGCCGGGTAAGAGGGCAAGGTATGGCGTGAAGATGTGTAAGCTGTGTGAGTGCATCAGGGTATACCTACAGATTTAGGATACATGAAGGGAAGGGCACCAGTATTCAGCCCCCAGAATGCCCCCCCCCCCCTTACTGGGAGTTATGCAAAAATTGTGTGGGATTTGGTGCACCCACTGCTGGACCAGGGTTACCACCTCTACCTGGATAATTTTTATACCAGCGTCCCACTCTTCAAGTGCCTCGCTTCCAGAAGTCCGGCGGCATGCGGCACTGCTAGAACAAATCTGAGAGGCCTCCCTAAGACTCTGCAGGGCAAACACTCAGAAGGGGTGAGAGCAGGGCACAATCTAGCAGCAACAGATTGTGTGTCAAGTACAAGACAAGAGAGATGCCACACCAGTACCCATGTACCTGTACGAGGTACCAGTACAGAGACCCCCAAACCAGACTGCATCCTGGACTACAATAGGTACATGGGAGGGGTGGACTTGTCAGATCAAGTCCTGAAGCCCTACTGCGCCATGCGGTGTGGTATGAGAAGCTGGCCGTGCACATCATACAGATGGCATTGTACAATGCGTACGTGCTACATCCATGTACAGGCCAGACGGGAACTTTCCTGGAATTTCAAGAGGTGGTTATCAAGAAACTAATTTTTAGGGACCAAGAAGGGGGGACACCCAGTACTTCTGGAAGCAAGGCCACACGCATCGTACCAGGGCAACACTTTCCAGGAGAAGTTCCCCAAACTGGCAAGAAAGGAAAAAGTCAAAAGAGGTACAAAGTCTGCTATAAGAGGGGGATAAGTTATGACACAATATATCAATGTGACGTGTCCCGAAAAACTAAGGCTCCGTATGAAAGAGTGCTTCAAAATGTATCATACATCACTTGATTTTTAATCTACCCCAGTTTTACTTACCCTGATGCACTCCGCACAGATTATCCCCCTTATCTTTCCCTTCTGAGCCCTGCCGTGTGCCCAGGCAGCTGATAACAGCCACATTGAGGGTATTGCCATATCCGTGAGAACCCACATTACAGTTTATGGGGTGTATGTCCCGGTAAAAATGCTCACTACACCTCTAGATGAATGCCTTAAGGGTGTAGTTTTTAAAATTGGGTCACTTCTCAGAGGTTTCAACTGTACTGGTACCTCAGGGGCTTCTGCATACATGACTTTGCACCAGAAAATCCCCAGTAGACCAAATGGTGGTCCTTTCCTTCTGAGCCCTCCCATGAGCCCAAATGTCAGTTTATCACCACAAATTGGGCATTGCCGCACTCAGGACAAATTGGGCAACAAAATTGGGTATTTTATTTCTTGTGAAAATAATATATTTTGAGCTAAAAAAAACATATTATTGGAAAAAATTATATTTTTTTAAATTCCCAGCCCAATTCAAATAAGTTCTGTGAAGAAACTATGGGAGTCTAAATGGTCACATAACCCATCATTTAATTCCTTGAGGGGTGTAGTTTCCAAAATGGGGTCACTTCTGGTGGGTTTCCATTGCTTTGATACCTCTGGGGCTCTGCAAATGCGACATGGCACCCAAAAACCAAACCAGCAAAATCTGGACTCCAAAGAACACACAGCGCTCCTTCCCTTCTGAGGCCTCCCATGGGCTCAAACGGCAGTTTATCTCCACAAATGGGGTATTGCTGCACTTAGTAGAAATTGGGCAACAAAATGGTGTATTTTGTTCCCTGTGAAAATAAGAAATTATGATAAAAAATTACATGTTATTGGAAAAAATTTCATTTTTTTTATTTCACAGCCCAATTCAAATAGGTGCTGTGAAAAAACTGTGCAGTCTAAATGGTAAAAACAACCATAAATGAATTCCTTGAGAGGTGTAGTTTCCAAAATGGGGTCACTTCTGGTGGTTTTCCATTGCTTTGATACCTCTGGGGCCAGGGCCGATTCTAGCTTTTCTGCTGCCTGAGGCGAAAATGGAAATGGCGCCCCCCCCCGCCCCCTCCCCTCCACACAAAAAAAAAAAAATTGTAAGTAAGAAACAACTTGTAAAACGAAACAAAAAAATTAAAGCTGTGTGAACAAAAAAATACATTAGGGCCTGTTCACATCACCGTTCGCTTCTGTTCCGAGGTTCTGTCGGGTGAACCCCGCAACGGAAAGTGAAAGTGACAGCACAGCTTCCGTTTCAGTCACCATTGATCTCAATGTTGATGGAAACATCGCTAATGGCTTCCGTTCGTCACCATTCCGGCTGGTTTCCGGTTTTCCGACGGAATCAATAGCGGAGTCGACTACGGAACGGAACGGAATCGAACGGTGATGTGAACAGGCCCTTATTGAACATCATTGTTATAAACTGCAAGGTCTCATAATGCTACAGGCAATTGTGTAGTAAATATCCCTTTATTGCCCCAGCTATAAATACTAGTAAAATGACCAGGGCAACGTGTATCCAAAATTCAAACACAAAAATGAAAGAACAATGTCAGTGTTCAAACTTGTGTCAGGGCTCCTTTAATGGCTCTTTACAGTCAGTATAGTAACACATGCGGCACTTTACAGTCAGTATAGTAACACATGCGGCACTTTACAGTCAGTATAGTAACGCACGCTGCACTTTACAGTCAGTATAGTAACACACGCTGCACTTTACAGTCAGTATAGTAACACATGCGGCACTTTACAGTCAGTATAGTAACACATGCGGCACTTTACAGTCAGTATAGTTACGCACGCTGCACTTTACAGTCAGTATAGTAACGCACGCTGCACTTTACAGTCAGTATAGTAACACATGCAGCACTTTACAGTCAGTATAGTAACACATGCAGCACTTTACAGTCAATATAGTAACACATGCGGCACTTTACAGTCAGTATAGTAATGCACGCTGCACTTTACAGTCAGTATAGTAACACATGCGGCACTTTACAGTCAGTATAGTAACACACGCTGCACTCTACAGTCAGTATAGTAACACATGCGGCACTTTACAGTCAGTATAGTAACACATGCGGCACTTTACAGTCAGTATAGTAACACATGCGGCACTTTACAGTCAGTATAGTAACACATGCGGCACTTTACAGTCAGTATAGTAACACATGCGGCACTTTACAGTCAGTATATTAACACATGCAGCACTTTACAGTCAGTATAGTAACACATGCTGCACTTTACAGTCAGTATAGTAACACATGCGGCACTTTACAGTCAGTATAGTAACACATGCGGCACTTTACAGTCAGTATAGTAACGCACGCTGCACTTTACAGTCAGTATAGTAACACATGCGGCACTTTACAGTCAGTATAGTAACACATGCGGCACTTTACAGTCAGTATAGTAACACATGCGGCACTTTACAGTCAGTATAGTAACACATGCGGCACTTTACAGTCAGTATAGTAACGCACGCTGCACTTTACAGTCAGTATAGTAACACATGCGGCACTTTACAGTCAGTATAGTAACGCATGCTGCACTTTACAGTCAGTATAGTAACACATGCGGCACTTTACAGTCAGTATAGTAACACATGCTGCACTTTACAGTCAGTATAGTAACACATGCGGCACTTTACAGTCAGTATAGTAAAACATGCGGCACTTTACAGTCAGTATAGTAACACATGCGGCACTTTACAGTCAGTATAGTAACGCACGCTGCACTTTACAGTCAGTATAGTAACACATGCGGCACTTTACAGTCAGTATAGTAACACATGCGGCACTTTACAGTCAGTATAGTAACACATGCTGCACTTTACAGTCAGTATAGTAACGCATGCTGCACTTTACAGTCAGTATAGTAACATATGCGGCACTTTACAGTCAGTATAGGAACACATGCGGCACTTTACAGTCAGTATAGTAACACATGCGGCACTTTACAGTCAGTATAGTAACGCACGCTGCACTTGCTTTCTGTCCACGTCTATTGGATCTGTACTACCAATCCGTAATATTTGTAAACCGAAACTGCACAGACCAGACTAGGAGTGAATGTGATCATCGAGCCAGTAATATAATCTGAAAACTATTCACTGCATGTTCAGGTCTTAAAGAATTGAGATGATTCAGGAAAAAGGACCACCGGCGCTGCTATATAGGATGTCGAGGCAATGAAATAAATAAATAATATTTATTTGTAAAGACAGGGCTACGCGTTTCGACGCCGGACTGGCGTCTTCATCAGGCCAGCTTGATTTATTTATTTCATTGCCTCGACATCCTATATAGCAGCGCCGGTGGTCCTTTTTCCTGAATCATCTCAATTATTTACCTTGACAGCAAAACTTTTTGCATGTGTACGGACCTGGGTGCAGCTTCATGCTTTTGTGATACCTACTGGTATCCATTCTCTAAGGTGAGCAATTTTCTTGTTGGTCATATTGCTCAATATACTCCCTTGCTTTATCTCACTATGTGGCGCCGTGTCTCCTTTTTATTTTTCTAATCCAGGTCTTAAAGAGGCTCTGTCACCAGATTTTGCAACCCCTATCTCCTATTGCAGCAGATCGGCGCTGCAATGTAGATAAGAGTAACGTTTTTGGTTTTTTTTTAAAACGAGCATTTTTGGCCAAGTTATGACCATTTTTATATTTATGCAAATGAGGCTTTCTAAAGTACAACTGGGCGTGTTTAAAGTTATGTACAACTGGGCGTGTATTGTGTTCGTTACATCTGGGCGTTTTTACTTCTTTTACTAGCTGGGCGTTGTGTATAGAAGTGAATGATGCTGACGAATCAGCATCATCCACTTCTCTTCATTACCACCCAGCTTCTGGCAGTTCACAGACACACAGCGTGTCCTCGCGAGATCACGCTGTGACGTCACTCACTTCCTGCCCGAGGTCCTGCATCGTGTCGGACGAGCGAGGACACATCGGCACCAGAGGCTACAGTTGATTCTGCAGCAGCATCGGCGTTTGCAGGTAAGTCGATGTAGCTACTTACCTGCAAACGCTGATGCTGCTGCAGAATCAACTGTAGCCTCTGGTGCCGATGTGGCCGACACGATGCAGGACCTAGGGCAGGAAGTGAGTGACGACACAGCGTGATCTCGCGAGGACACGCTGTGTGTCTGTGAACTGCCAGAAGCTGGGTGGTAACGAAGAGAAGTGGATGATGCTGATTCGTCAGCATCATTCACTTCTATACACAACGCCCAGCTAGTAAAAGAAGTAAAAACGCCCCGATGTACGCACACAATACACGCCCAGTTGTACTTTAGAAAGCCTCATTTGCATAAATATACAAATGGTCATAACTTGGCCAAAAATGCTCGTTTTTTTAAAAAAAATTTTTACTCGTATCTACATTGCAGCGCCGATCTGCTGCAATAGCAGATGGGGGTTGCAAAATCTGGTGACAGAGCCTCTTTAAAGGGGTTGTTCCAAGATTAAATGTTATCCCCTGTCTACAGGACAGGACATAACATGCTGATCAGTGGGGCTCCCTCGTACCCCTGAGTTAATGACGATGGAGGTCAAGCATACACCCTGCCGCTCCAGTTACGCAGGGGTACAAGGGACCACCGTTCCAGTTATCAGTGGGGGTCCCAGTGGTCAGACCCCCACCGATCAGCATGTTATGTCCTGTCCTGTAGACAGGGGATAACATTTAATCTTGGAACAACCCCTTTAACTGCAAGGGGCAAAAATGTATATTTAGAAAAAAAGGCATATGGAACAGTAGCAAAGCAAAAAATAAACTGTGCACAACCTATAAATAAATATGTGCCAGCAGTGTATATACCGCTCTGATCCATATATAGCAGCAGTGAATATACCGCACAGATCCATATATAGCAGCAGTGAATATACCGCACAGAGCAATATATAGCAGCAGTGTATATACCGCACAGATCCATATATAGCAGCAGTGAATATACCGCTCTGATCCATATATAGCAGCAGTGAATATACCGCACATATAAATATATACCAGCAGTGTATATACCGCACAGATCCATATATAGCAGCAGTGAATATACCGCACAGATCCATATATAGCAGCAGTGTATATACCGCACAGATCCATATATAGCAGCAGTGAATATACCGCACAGATCCATATATAGCAGCAGTGTATATACCGCTCTGATACATATATAGCAGCAGTGAATATACCGCACATATAAATATATACCAGTAGTGAATGTTATCAGCCACAGTCCGCCCTTCTCCTCCTCCTCTCATCCAATAACATGTGGAGGCCGAGGAGAGGTGCAGAGTTGCCATACTCACTCGTTAGACGCGCTCTCTGTATCGTGGTCCGCAGGGGCGTGCGCTTCTCCGCTGCAAGCTCTGTTGTGAACTTGTGATATTCTGCACACAGGGGCGGATGTAGGATTGAAATCTAGGGCAGGGGTGGAAAAAACACAACCTGTCAACGGAAAAATCATCTGTCAGAAGTAAAAATGTTTCCCCGATGAGTACAAGAAAGCCCCTTCTGGGAATTAGACTTTCTTGTACTCCACAATGGGGAAACATTTTTTCCCTCTGGCGGCTAACTTTTCAGTTGACAGGAAGCAGAGTTACATGAAGGGAAATTATTTTTCCTTGACCTCTAGTTTCTATTGTGGCGCAGGGGAGTATAAAAAAGTATAGGTTTTATATTTGTAATACTGCTAACTTTTATTTTTTTGCTATGTTCGGCTGGACCATTTAGACTAAGGGTATGTGCACACGTAGTGACCAAAAACGTCTGAAAATAACGAGCTGTTTTCAAGGGAAAACAGCCCCTGATTTTCAGACGTTTTTTGAGCAACTCGCGTTTTTCGCTGCGTTTTTTACGTCCGTTTTTGGAGCTGTTTTCATTGGAGTCTATGAGAAAACGGCTCCAAAAACGTCCAAAGAAGTGTCCTGCACCTCTTTTGACAAGGCAGTCATTTTACGCATCGTCGTTTGACAGCTTTCAAACGACGACGCGTAAATGATAGGTCGTCGGCACAGTACGTCGGCAAACCCATTCAAATGAATGGGTAGATGTTTACCGACGTATTGTAGCCCTATTTTCAGACGTAAAACGAGGCATAATACGCCTCGTTTACGCCTGAAAATAGGTCGTGTGAACCCAGCCTTAGTCATAGATTAGTTGGACTACTTCGATAATGTACGTTTTTTTTTTTTTTTATAAAATGGTGAAAGAGGGTTGTGCGGGGGAGTTTTTATTTCAATAAAAAAAAAATCCTATGTCTGTTTTTTTAAAATTATACTAGCGGCCGGCCTTAGGTTGGATGGCGCACTGTGCGGGGGACTCTATTGCTGCCCTCTACAAATACAGGCAAATATACACATATATATATATATATACACACACACACACACACACACACACACACACACACACACACAGACACAGACATAAAGCATGTTAACATATACAGACACATATATATATATATATAAACACACACACACACACACACACACATATACAGACAGACAGACAGACAGAGAGACACAAGGCATGTATACACATACCAACACATATATACACACATAGACGGACCCAAGGCATGAATACATATACAGACACATATATACACACACACACACACACACACACACATACAGACAGACAGACACAAGGCATGTATACATATACAGACACATATACACACACATAGACGGACCCAAGGGATGTATACATATACAGACACATATATACACACACACACACACACACACACACACATATATACAGACAGACAGACACAAGGCATGTATACACATACCAACACATATATACACACATAGACGGACCCAAGGCATGTATACATATACAGACACATATATACACACACACACACACACACACATACAGACACAAGGCATGTATACATATACCGACACATATATACACACACACACATACAGACAGATAGACACAAGGCATGTATACATATACAGACACATATACACACACACACACACACACACACACACACACACACATACAGACAGACAGACACAAGGCATGTATACATATACAGACATATATATATATATATATATATATATACACACACACACACACACACACATACAGACAAAGCATGTATACATATAGAGACACATATATACACACACATAGACAGACAGTCAGACACAAGGCATGTATACATATATACACACTCACAGGAACTTACCATCTCTCCAGCTGCACAGGTTTCTTGCAGGTCGGACTGTGGGCGGAGCTTCCTCCTCGGCTCTGCACTTGCTTCCTCTGCTTCCTCAGTGTGTGTAACGAGGAGCAGAGAATATAGAGTCCAAAGCACGGCCTGCACAGTAGCGCCCCCTACATGGTGGGAGGATGCAGCACCATGTCGCACACATCTAAGGCTGCCCAATGCAGTCAGTCAGATGCCCCCCTCTTGTCAGTATGGTAGCAGCCCATCACTTTTAAATTAGTGAGGGCAGGAGGCTGAGCGCAGTAATTGGCACTCTGCCGCTCTAGTCTTTATCAACGACTCAGCCTCCTGTCCTCAACTCATTACTTAACAGCTGCTTTTCTTTTCTTCAGGAGAGAGCGTTCGGCCGCTCCTCCCGGAGTCCTCCAGGTTCCCTATGCTCCTCTCTCGCGGCGCGTGCAGCGTCACAGAGGGGGAGTGTACTAGCAGACGTGCACCTATCGTGCTGCACGTCTACTAGGTAAAGTACTCTCCCCTGCCTTCCCCACGCATCCCCCCTGGCCCTGCCACAATATGCCGCCCCCCGTTTTCAGCTCGGTGGCGCCGCCTGAGGCCGCTGCCTCACCTCGCCTAATGGCAGGTGCGGCCCTGCCTGTCGTCACTGTCCATATATGTACAATTACATCAAGGTTTCCTCCTGGAGTGCGATCCCTGGCCACAGCGTGGCCGACGCTCTGGACAGGGATTCTGCTCCTATAGGGAATGCCTTACGTCACTGTCCATATATGGACAGTGACAGCAGGGGCTCCTCCTGGAGTGGAATCCCTGGGGTGTGTGGCACCATCTACATGGGCACTGTGTGTGACACTATCTATATGGGCACTGGCGCTTTATATCAGCGCACTGGTACTAGGGGCAGCTAAGGGGGCATTAAACTGTATGGGGGCAGCTATTTGTCATTACACTGTGTGGGGGGTCCTATGGGAACATAATACTGTGTGGCCTGAACCGGTTATGTGTGGGCAGAGACTACTTAGATTAGATACTTGAAAGTTGGTAGGTATGTTTACTGGTGTGTGCTGGGGCAGAGCGAGTGTGTCTACTCCAAATTTGCAGCATAAGGCAATGAGGTTGCTTTACCACATGCCAATGCTGCAATTTTGGGATTTGCTCCCTCTAGTGACCAGCACATGGAAATGTTATAAATTAGAATCTAATTTATAATATTTCCTGAATTGTGAAAAAATTAAAAAAATTAAAACAATGTGTAATCACTTATATACTAACTGTTTAACTGAAAAAAATAAAAATAAATTCCTACCGACACATTCCCTTTAATACTGGCGTTTCATACAGCAGTCCTATTAAACAGTTTGCTGGAGTAAGATGCAACACATTTATTAACAGGCGAACGACTCTTAATAAATGTGTCGCATCTTTTAGCTGCAACGCGGCCTGTCATCAGTACTTTCTACGTGCTTCGGCCTGCTGTACAGTTAAAGTAAATTTTTACAATTTATTTTATTGTCTGATTGGGGGGGCATACAGTCTGATTGGGGGGGGAGGTATGGGTCTGGCACGGACCTTTGCCTTGTTACGCCCCCCAGAGATAAATCTGGGCCGCACTATACATATAGATTTCTGCTATAATTTACATCAGTTACTGGCGTAAATTATAGTAAAATTGTTGGCCATTTCTGCTAAGCCCCGCTCATTTTTTGCCCCCTAAAATTTCAACATTTTGTGAATTTTCTACGCTAGTAAACTGTTGTAGAAAGGTTAATATATTCCCCCCAAAGGCTACAGACCGTAATACAATATCTTAATGTAAGGATGTGTACACTTAATTGTGCTGCAACGCTTGTTGTCTCCATTCTATGTCAGTGTGGAAAGTAGATGTCCGGCCTTATGATTTTGTGATATGTAATAGACCCAGAATCCCAATCACCATACCAGAGAATGCAAAATAAAGACACAAAACATTATAATTGGGTGTTAAATGGTCAAAACTTTTATTATATTATATGACCAAACTCAAAATGGCAAACCTCCGACTCACGAAGAGTCACCCTCCAGCACGCAGGAAAGGAAAAACCCCCTGTGGGGGAAACCTCTAGGGAAACCATGGCTGGAGGATTGCCCTTCCTCTGGGCTTAGAAGGTGCCAAAATAGAATTTGTAACAGAATTTGTACATTTTCTCAGATTTTCAAGGAAAGACATTACAATGAACGAACGAACGAACGAACGAACGAACGAACGAACGAACGAACGAACGAACGAACGACATAAAACACATAAATCGGCTGATCTGGTTGGCTAGGCGGGTGTCTCTCTTCCTGGGCACCCATTAAAATGAATGGGTGATCCACGGATGAGACGGGTCCTCCAGATGCCTCCTTGTAGCACCTGTCTCTGCTCTGGCTAATAGGGGGGGATCTCCTGCTGGAAACCTCCTCTATTACAGACAACCCATATGAAGAGGATGGCATCACTGTGATGAAGAAGTGCTCTTGGGTGAAGGGTTTCCCTGCTAGAACCTACAAATTACATCAGGTCGACATTGGTGGGGAAGTCAAGCTCAAGGTCCTCAGTCCCATCCAATATGGCGCTGAATGTTGCAGTAAAACCTTCTAATATGGAATCTTCTTTATGTCATAAACATTTGTATTTATGACATCAGCACATTACATAGTATTACATAGTATTACATAGTTAGTACGGCTGAAAAAAGACACATGTCCATCAAGTTCAACCAAGGGAAGGGAAAAGGGAAGGAAAAATTTCTACACATAGGAGCTAATATTTTTTTGTTCTAGGAAATTATCTAAGCCTTTTTTAAAGCCATCTACTGTCCCTGCTGTGACCAGCTCCTGCGGTAGGCTATTCCATAAATTCACAGTTCTCACTGTAAAGAAGCCTTGTCGCCTCTGCAGCTTGAACCTTTTTTTCTCCAGACGGAGGGAGTGCCCCCTTGTTTTTTGAGGGGGTTTTACAAGGAACAGGATTTCACCATATTTTTTGTATGTGCCATTAATATATTTATATAAGTTAATCATGTCCCCCCTTAGTCGTCTTTTTTCAAGGCTAAATAGGTTTAATTCTTTCAATCTTTCCTCATAACTTAAATTCTCCATGCCCCTTATTAGCTTCGTTGCTCTTCTTTGTATTTTTTCCAACTCCAGGGCATCCTTTCTATGAACTGGAGCCCAGAACTGGACTGCATATTCTAGATGAGGCCTCACTAATGCTTTGTAAAGTGGCATTATTACATCCCTGTCCCGCGAGTCCATGCCTCTTTTAATACACGACAATATCCTGCTGGCCGTTGAAGCAGCTGATTGACACTGCATGCTGTTATTGAGTTTATGATTTACAAGAACACCCAGATCCTTCTCAACAAGTGAATCCGCCAGTGTAGCGCCCCCTAGGACATATGATGCATGCAGGTTGTTGGTACCAAGATGCATAACTTTACATTTATCTACATTAAACTTCATTTGCCAAGTGGACGCCCAAACACTTAGTTTGTTTAAATCTGCCTGTAATTCATGAACATCTTCCATAGTCTGAACTATATTACATAGCTTGGTGTCATCTGCAAAAATAGAAATAGTGCTATTAATCCCTTCCTCTATATCATTAATAAATAAGTTGAATAATAGTGGTCCCAGCACTGAACCCTGGGGTACACCACTTATAACCGGGGACCATTCAGAGAAGGAATCATTGACCACAACCCTCTGGATACGGTCCTTGAGCCAATTCTCAATCCAATTACAAACTATATTTTCTAAACCTATAGTCCTTAATTTACCCATTAGGCGTCTATGGGGGACAGTGTCAAATGCCTTTGCAAAGTCCAAAAACACTAAATCCACAGCGGCCCCTCTGTCTAGACTTCTGCTCACCTCTTCATAAAAACAGATTAGGTTAGTTTGACAACTTCTGTCCTTAGTAAAACCGTGCTGGCTGTCACTTATAATGCTATTTATTGTCACATAATCCTGTATATAGTCCCTCAATAGCCCCTCAAACATTTTCCCCACGATGGATGTTAAGCTTACTGGTCTATAATTACCCGGGGAAGACCTAGAGCCCTTTTTGAAAATAGGCACCACATTTGCGCTGCGCCAGTCCCTTGGCACTATACCTGTCACTAGAGATTCTCTGAATATTATGAAAAGGGGGACAGAAATAACTGAACTAAGCTCTTTAAGAATTCTAGGGTGTAACCCATCTGGTCCCGGAGCCTTGTGCACATTTATTTTATTTAATTTAGCTTGGACCATCTCTACATTCATCCAATTCAGTATATCAACTGATATATTAACAGCACTGGCACCGGCTATATCAGCTGCTCTTTCTTCTGTTGTATATACAGAGCTAAAGAACCCATTTAGTAACTCTGCCTTCTCTTGATCCCCTGTGATCAACTCCCCATTACCATTATCTAGGGGTCCTACATGTTCAGACCTTGGCTTTTTTGCATTTATATGCTTGAAGAATTTTTTAGGATTTGTTTTACTATCCTTGGCCACCTGCCTTTCATTTTGTATTTTTGCTAATTTTATTACATTTTTACAGATTTTATTAAGCTCTTTATATTTTACAAAGGCTACAGCTGTACCCTCAGATTTGTATTTTTTAAATGCCCTTTTTTTGTCATGTATTGCCCCTTTCACAGAAGGTGTAAGCCATGTGGGGTTTAATTTGAGTCGTTTATACTTATTACCTGTAGGAATAAATTTTGCACTATAATAACTCAAAGTAGATTTGAAAATCTCCCATTTATCATTTGTTCCATTATTTGACATTAGTTCTTCCCAGTCTATATCCTGAATTGCAGCCCTCATCCTGGGGAAATTGGCTTTCTTAAAATTAAATGTTTTTGCCCTCCCAGCCTGCGTTTGTTTTTTACAGTATAGGTAAAATGTAACTATATTATGATCACTGTTACCGAGGTTTTCACGAACATTGACATTCCCAACAAGATCTGCATTATTAGAAATGACCAGATCCAACAGAGCTTCACCTCTAGTCGGGTCTTCCACAAACTGGCCCATAAAATTTTCCTGCAACAGGTTGAGGAAATGTCTCCCCTTTGCAGTTGAAGCCGAACCATGACACCAATTAATATCCCGGAAATTAAAATCTCCCATTATCACTACAGTACCCGCCTGTGCAGCCCGCTCCATCTGTTTATATATCTGACCTTCCATCTCCTCAGTTATATTGGGGGGTCTATAGATTACAGCAAAAGTAATTTTTTCAGTGTTTACCTCCCTTTCTAGTTCCACCCACAAGGTTTCAACCTCCTCACAGTCTTCACCCACTATTGTCTCTTTCACACTCGCCTTCATATCACTTCTCACATACAGACATACACCACCACCTTTCCTATTTGTCCTGTCTTTACGAAAAAGTGTAAAACCCTGTAGATTTACAGCCCAGTCATGTGAAGAGTCCAGCCATGTTTCAGCAACACCAACTATATCTATATTTTCTTCCAGTATCAAGGCCTCCAGCTCCCCCATTTTGCTTGCTAGACTTCTGGCATTTGTGAACATACACTTTAACTTGCCTGTCAGTTTTTCACTTTTATTATCAGAAATGTGATTTGACATTAATCGGTCCTTTTTATTTACACTGATGTTTTGTAACGAAAGGATCTCCTTATCTTGTTGTCTAGTCCTCTCCCCACATTCTGTTTCTCCCCCCACCAATATAGTCTGACCCCTCTCTAACCTGGCTACCCCTTTTTTTTCTACATTGACCTCCCTCCTCAGCCCTAGTTTAAATACTCCGCCACCCCAGCTAGAATTCTCTCCCCCAGCACAGCGGACCCCCTTCCATTTAGGTGCAAATCATCTGCAGAATACAGTTTGTACCCCAATGAAAAGTCAGCCCAGTGCTCTAGGAACCCAAATCCTTCTCCTCTACACCAAGACTTCAGCCATGCATTTAACTCCCTAAGCTCCCGCTGTCTTTCCTGTGATTCATCATCATTACTACAGGAGTTTATTAACACTGCCGCCTCATTCATTGTGACGTCACCCACAGTGGTCTGAAGTGTTAACCCTTTACTGACTGGCAGTGTACTTACCACAGAGGCCATAAAGCTGAATAGAACATATCAGCGGCCATAAAGGAAAAGGGATATTGCAGGGAGCATCTCCGCACAAGAACAATGCATGACAAAGGGTTGTCCAGGATAAGATAACTTGTCTGCTTTCTCCAAAAACCAGCACCACACCTGTCCATAGGTTGTGTGTGGTATTACAGCTCATTACCATTCACTTCAATGGAGAAAACCTGCAATACCAGATACAACCTGTGGATAGGTGTGGTGCTGTTTTTGAAAGAAAGCAGCCATATTTTTCTAACTCTGCACAGCCCCTGTTAGAAATAGTTAAAAAAAGGGGGGGAGAAAATAAATTAAAAAAAGGTAAAAAGAGGAACTCTGAGGTAAAATAAATCAAACTAGACTGAAAGGAGTCTGCTGGAGGTGCCAGATAGAAAGACATATTTCTGCCATGGGGACCAGATTAGTTGAAATGTATCTTGAAGGGGGGCTTCAGAGAGTGGGTTTTAACCCCTTATAGCCCTATGAAGTGCTGTTGCATTGAAAAACTATGCAGTTCATCTTCGAATGCAGCGTCACAAAAACAAATTATTTTGTAAAAAATAAAACTATATAAATTTGGTATCGCCATAATCGTAATGACCGGCAGAATCAAGTTATCATGCAATTCATGCCGCCCGATGAACATTGTAAAATCAAAACAGAAATGGTGGAATTACAGGTTTTTTTTCAATTCACCCCACAAAATGTATGCTTTTTTACATTTTTTTAAATACATTATATATTACATTAGGCCGCAGGGTAAATTCCACATAAACAGCGCCATTTATGGGTTAACTGTTTAAATGATACCAGTTCAAGTGACTTTTATCGAAAAACACCATAAGAATTTTTTTCACAATTAACCTTCTAATTGGGCCTAGAATGTGTGATACTGTCTGCTAAGCCGTTGTATCTAAGTAGACCTAAGTAGACACAAGTCGATGGTCCAGCGCAGTCAGGTTTAAAACAGAACGTAGTTCCAATTTTATTTGGATGGTTAAAACAAGATCATTCCCGAATGCAAGGGTGAAAATGTAGGTAAGGTGCCTACGCGTTTCAGACGTATACCACGTTCTTCCTCATGGCTTTAATGCTAACAACTAAATGTCAGAACGAGGTCTATATCTGGTTGCCAACAGGTGAAAATTAGTGATGTCACAGAAAAGTGGTGCTGTCCAGCATAGTAGTGCTGAACTAGGGAGACGCCTATAAAGCATCAGTATTCTATGAATAAAAGCTATCCAGCACGGTGGAGCTGTCCAGCAGAAGTGGCGCTGAAACAGAGAGCCGGTGATAGAACATCACTGCTCCACTAGTAAGTTATGTGCTTATAGCGTTTATTGATGAATATTTATAAATAATAAAATGAGGGATAACAATGACCCAAATCTATCCTAGAGTAGTGGATAGAATATTAATGCTAATTTCTGTTTATTAGGCTGTCGGATATAAACCTCTGAAATACTCACATCGAAAAATTAAAACATGAATAGACACTAAAAAATACATCATTTAAACAGTTTAAAACAATACATGAACTGGAAAGAAGGGGAATTATGTATTGGTCTTCAAGGATAATTAGTATTGGAAGATTTGTTTTCCTTTGTATACTAGACCGTCAAACGGGAAATCTGATGGGGGAAGGACCCGTTAATATGGATAATTAGGTGTCATCTGTAAAAGCCATGAACATTAACAGGTATTATTGATTATTAGGCCATATTAGATTCTACCGATCATTTCATAGATTCTTTTACTATTAGTGGAACATTAATTCTTTTTTTATGTTCAGACCTTTAGGAAACCTGGTTTTTAGTGTAAATATCCAGTATGCTTCACGTGATAAGATTTTATGTTTGATGTTCCCCCCTCTGGTTGGAGTTTTGACTTTTTCTCTGGCATAACATCTCAGACTTGTAATTGATCTATTATGGAAGGTTATGAAATGTTTTACAACATTGGAGATATTGGTGAGGTTAGGATTTCTTATATAGCCCAAATGTTCTAGTATCCTAGTTTTACATTTGCGGCTGGTGCAACCCACATACATTAGGTTGCATTCCAAACACTCCACAATGTATATCACTGCCTCACTGTTGCAATTAATGTAAGTTTGAATTGAAAAATTTGTATTGTTATCTGAATCTCTGAAGTTCTTAGTAGGCTTGGCATATGAACAGATTTTACATGGATGTGAGCCGCATTTAAAGAAACCCGTATATTGAAGCCATGTCAGTTTGGGAATGTTTGAGGAAAATATAGAAGGAGACAATAGATCACCTAAGGAAGGAGCTTTTCTGGATACAACACGGCAACCATCTTTCAAAATATCTGACAGGGCATCGTCTTACATTAGAATGGCTACATTTTTATGGACGATTTTCTTTATTTCATTAAACTGACTACTGATTTGTAACACCAAAGTAGGTACGTTTAGACCAGTATCTTTATTATTATGTTTTGGCTCTAGAAGTATATATCGGGGCTTTGTTTCTACAATGGAGGTTGCTCTTTTGAGGGTCCATTCTGCATACCCTCTTTTGCGTAGTCTCCTACAAATTTGCTGTTGTTCCACCCGGTAATTGGGGTCGTTACTACAATTTATTTTTGCTCTGTACATTTCTCCCACTGGGATTGATGAGATGGTTTGTCTGGGGTGATCGCTTGTAGCATGCAAGATAGTGTTCCCTGAAATCGGCTTACGGTATGTTTTAGTGTTGATTATTTCCCCTGCATGTCCTTTGAGTTCTAGGTCCAGAAACTGGATAGTATCTTTTTGTGAAAAATAGGTAAATTTCAATTTGAATTGGTTGTCATTAAGATAATTGATGACATTTGGGATATCTGACATATTGCCTTCCCATATAAATAGCAGGTCGTCTATATACCTTGCATACCAGTTAATAGATCTGCCAAAAGAGTTATCACTAGAAAAAATGAAAAGTTCCTCCCACAACGCCATCACAAGATTAGCCAAAGAAGGGGAGAATTTAGCTCCAATTGATACTCACTTAAGTTGTAGGTAAAACAACCCATCGAACTGGAAGAAATTGTGTGTCATCAGGAAGACAAGGACTTCTAGTGTATATGATTGTAGCTCAAAGCTGTAGTTGCTGTGTTTAAAAAGATGATATTCTAGTGCCCTATGGGCTATTTCGTGTGGAATGCTGGTATAAAGTGAGGTCACATCACAGCTCAGCCATGTAAATTTATTTTCCCATCTTTTTTTGTGAAATGAGCATAACACATCTCTGGTGTCACGTAAATGGCCTGGGGTTCTTAGTGCAAGGGGTTGTAACAAGGAGTCTAGCCATTCAGAGAGTTTTTCTGTTAGTGATCCTATCCCTGACACTATGGGGCGCATAGGTGGGGGGTTTATGCCTTTATGAGTCTTGGACAATGCGTGCATGATTGGAATTTGAGGGATATTGGACCATAATATATTCTGCTTGTTTACTTGTTAATACGCCACTACCTAAACCATCGTTTATTCGTTTGTTGAGCTTTTTTTGGAGCATGGATGTTGGATTACATGTTAGTTTTTATATGTGTCTGTGTCTGCTAGAAGTTTCAAAATTTGGGTTTTGTACATTTCCCTATCTAGCACAGTGATACTGCCCCCTTTATCCGACCTCTTAATAATAATACCCTTGTTATTTTTTAACAATTTTTTTGCCATATTCACCTCTTTAGAGATATTAAAGTTCTTATTGCAACACTTCGAATTTTCAGATAGTTGCTGGAGATCCTTTTCAATTGCCCATTGAAATCTGTCCATAGAGTCTGTCCTAGACGCCAGAGGATAGAAGCTTGGATTTTTCGTAACAAAGTCCGCAGAAAAATGAATATTTCTTATAGGAAGTTCTGGGTTCAGACTCTCTAAGCATTGGATTGCCCTATGTTCCTCAAACGATAGTGATCTATGGTCATGGATGTTTGTATTGGATTCTCTGAGATAAAAATCTTCGGAGTCTGTTGTCATTGAGAGCGTATTATAAAAATGCCTCTTTACTGTTAAATTCCTTACAAATCTATTAATGTCCAGAAGTGTGTTGAAAGAATCGAACATGCGATTAGGGGCAAAATTGAGGCCCAACGACAGAACTTTGACTTGTGCTGGAGTCAGTTCGGATGAGTAAAGGTTGATCACATTAATGCTGAGTGTGGATTCCTGCGGTTCCGTAGGCGGCGGTTTTGTTCCTGGTCTGTTTGGGTGATGTTTCCTACCGCCCCTCCTTTCCCGTTTTTTTACTTCCTTGGTTTGCTGACTGGTTGGTATCTTTGGGAGTATAGGTTCCTAGAGTTATCACTATCTGAGGCTTCATTAAATACTTCAATTGAATCAGGTTCCGAGGAGCTGAAACTGACTCTATTCAGACATACTTAGCATTGGTGGCAGAAGCAGGAGCCATAGCAGGTCGTTGGAGGAGAGAGACAGGACAGGGGAGGTGAGCCAGTTCCTGGTGGTGTGGGAGGCAGGCAGGCATGCAGGTCCCAGCTGGTGGTGAGGTCATCTTCAGCTAGCTCCAGCTATTTAACCCTGTCGGTACGCTCGTAGCGGGGGATGTGGCGCTTGCCCCTGGCTAGCATGGGTCGGCATGGTGATAATGTATCACCAGCCGACTCATGAGCGCCCGCACGAGACAGTCCGTGCGTGCGGGAGACTTGAAATGGAGACAGGGGATAACTATCCCTTGTCTCCATGGTTTCCAAACAAAGCAGGGCCATGCTAATTGTCCTGCTTCGCTTAGAACTGCATTCATGACCAGGGCTGTTGTTGTTACAGCCCTGGCTCATGATACATTATATGTATTATACACCACATATATATTATATATATGTGTATATATATATATATATACATATACACTGTATATATACACACATATACATACACACTATATATATATATATATATATATATATATATATATATATATATATATATATATTTATAGGGACACTTCCCTTTACAATCCCCCTGTTGTCGGGGACTCGACAATGCAATTTGGGGAAGTGTTTGTGGGGTTATATTTACCCCCTCAACCTCCCTGGTTACTGGTAATGGTCTGAGATGGAAGGAAGTATACTATTGGACCTAGATACTCGACATCAGCTATCTCCTCAAGGACATCTTCCAGACAGTCCTCTGACTCTGGAGTCTAGTGTCCAAAGAAACTAAACCTCAAAGTTCACAGAATGAAGATGAAATTAAATCTCATAGTCCATAGAACAAAGTTGAGATAAAACTCACAGTCCATAGAACGAAGCCTCGAAGCTCATCAGACGAAGTTGAAATTAAACCTTCATAGTCCATAGTACGAAGAAACCTTTATAGTCCATAGAACGGGGTTGAAATAAACTCACAGTCCATAGAACGAAGCCTCAAAGCTCATCAAACGAACAAAGCTCATATGAAAACCTCAAAGTCCATGAACAGCAGATTTCTTGTTCTTTCTTGCTTGGAGTTTCATCCTCTTGAGTGGCGTCAGCAGTTCTTTCCAGTGGCCGATCCAATTTTAGCATGCCGACCCGTGTAAGGCTACTTGTGCCCTCATATGGTCAGCCTTGGAATTGCTTAGCCCGCCTTTCAACAACCTTTTGTACGTGATCCATTACTTTTCCAACTTTTCCCAGCATCTTGATTGAAGACGAAACAATCTTTTTGGGCCGATATCCAGGTCTTTATCATGGCAGGTTATCATCCCCGAGGAGGAGTTGAGGTCTTGGTACCCAGGAATCTACTGTGGGGTGGAGCATCGCCTTCCATTTCCCCTCTGACATTCAATCCATCATCATATTGACCATACCAGTTCTCAGGTTGAGGTGGCAAATACCTACAAGGGTTTGTGTGTACCTTACCTGTCCCTAAGGGTTCCTACACACTACCCAATCACACAAACAAAGTGAAAAATAACCAAACATACAAAAATATTCCCCCCCCCCCAAACCATAGGTATATGTACATATAGAGATTCATGCTCAAACAGCATCTCTCACTACCCCTCCATAAACACGAGAAAGCTCCACATGTAAATCGGGTGACTACAGGCTGTAAATATATGCCCGCCTACACGTACATACTCACTCACTGTGGGATGGGCACGTCCTCACTGAGTATGCCTATGTTGTGGACACATATCAACACCTGGAATGTCTATATGTCTGAACCTAAAAAAAGAATTAATGTTCCACTATTAGCAAAAGAATTTATGAAATGATTGGCAGAATTTAATATGGCCTAATAATTAATAATACTTGTTAATGTTCATAGTTTTTACAGATGACACCTAATTATCCATATCAACGGGTCCTTCCCCCACCAGATTTCCCGTTAACCAATTGACGGTCTAGTATACAAAGGAAAACAAATTTTCCAATACTAATTATCCTTGAAGACCACTATATAATTCCCCTTTTTTCCAGTTCATGTATTCATGTATTGTTTAATATCATGTATTTTTTAGCGTCTAATTATGTTTTAATTTTTCGATGTGAGTATTTCAGAGGTTCATATCCGACAGCCTAATAAATAGAAATAAGCATTAATATTCTATCCACTACTCTAGGATAGTTTTGGATCATTATTATCCCTCATCTTATTATTTATTACTAGTGTAAAGGATCTGCCAGGCACAGCTTCGGGGTTAACGCCCATAGATAATCAGTCTGCACCTGCTTCTATGTCTGTGAGACTGACTCCATCTTCCACCACTCAGGGTGGCAGGCTTAGGAGTGGGAGAACCTATCACAGCCTGGCCAGACGGAGCTAGCTCCCGCCCTCTGTCTATTTATACCTGCCTTTCCTGTTCCTCCTTTGTTTGTGATTCTTCTCGTTTGGTTTCCTGGCCCTGCTGCAGCTTCTTGTACCATTGTCCTTGCTTCATATTGACCCCGGCTACTGACTACTCTCCTGCTCTGCGTTTGGTACCTCGTACACTCCTGGTTTGACTCGGCTTGTTTACTACTCTTCTGCTCTGCGTTTGGCACCTCGTACTCTCCTGGTTTGACTCGGCTTGTTCACTTCTCTTGTTGCTCACGGTGTTGCCGTGGGCAACTGCCCCTTTCTCCCCCTAGCTCTGTGTACCCTTGTCTGTTTGTCTGTCGTGCACTTATTGAGCGTAGGGACCGTCGCCCAGTTGTACCCCGACGCCTAGGGCGGGTCATTGCAAGTAGGCAGGGACTGAGTGGTGGGTAGATTAAGGCTCACTTGTCTGTCTCCCCATCCCTGTCATTACATAAACACAAGCCCATACCTTGTCTACCCAGGTCCCTGACACCACTATGGACCCCCTTGAGACCCTGGCTCAGCAAATGCAGGGTCTCTCCCTACAGGTCCAGGCCCTGGCTCAGAGGGTCAACCAGCCTGATGCTACCATGGTAATCCCCCTCACCTCACCTCTTGAACCCCACATGAATTTGCCCGACCGGTTCTCAGGGGACCGGAAGACTTTTCTCTCCTTTTGGGAGAGTTGTAGGCTCTATTTTCGTTTAAAGCCCCACTCCTCAGGTTCTGAGAGCCAGCGGGTGGGTATAATTATGTCCCGGCTCCAGGAAGGGCCCCAAGAATGGGCCTTCTCCTTGGCTCCTGACGCCCCTGAACTTTCCTTTGTTGATCTTTTCTTTTCTGCTCTCGGACTCATCTATGACGAGACTGACAAGACTGCTTTTGCCGAGAGTCAGCTGGTGACCTTACGTCAGGGTAAGAGACCAGTTGAGGAGTATTGCTCTGACTTTAGGAAGTGGTGCGTAGCTTCTCGGTGGAATGACCCTGCCTTAAGGTGCCAGTTTAGGTTGGGTCTGTCGAACGCCCTGAAAGATCTGCTAGTTAGTTATCCCTCTTCTGACTCCCTAGACCAGGTTATGGCTTTAGCGGTACGACTTGACCGCCGTCTCAGGGAACGACGACTTGAACGTCTTGATGTTTTCTCCTCTGACTCCCCCATGATGCCTCCCGAGGTTCCGTTGCTTCGTTCCTCCCCGGAAGACTCAGAGTTACCTATGCAACTCGGGGCCTCCGTGTCCCCCCAACAACGTAGAGATTTCCGCAGGAAGAATCGTCTCTGCTTCTACTGTGGGGATGACAAGCATCAAGTGAACAACTGTCCTAAGCGTAAGAATGCAGCCGGAGAACTTCCGCGCCTAAGTGATCATCGGGGAGGTCACTTGGGCGCACAGGTATTTTCCGTAAATATGAAACGTAATAAAATCTTGCTTCCCTTTCAGGTCTCTTTTGGTGGTAGGTCTGCTACCGGCAGTGCCTTCGTGGATTCAGGGTCTTCTGCTAATATCATGTCTGTGGAATTTGCTATGTCTCTAGCTATGCCTTTGATTGATTTGCCTAAACCTGTCCCGGTAGTGGGTATCGACTCCACTCCTCTTACCAATGGTTATTTTACACAACATACCCCTGTTTTTGAACTCCTTGTTGGCTCCATGCATTTGGAGCAGTGCTCTGTACTGTTAATGCAGGGATTATCGTCCGATTTAGTTTTAGGCCTTCCCTGGTTGCAGTTGCATAATCCCACGTTTGACTGGAATTCTGGGGACCTTACCAAGTGGGGTAATGAATGCTTGACGTCATGTTTTTCTGTTAATTCTATTTCTCCCCCTGAGGTGGTGAACACACTACCTGAGTTTGTTCAGGACTTCACCGATGTTTTCTCTAAGGTGGCCTCCGAAGTGTTACCTCCTCAAAGACAATATGATTGCGCAATCAATTTGGTACCAGGAGCTAAGCTCCCTAAGAGTAGGATATTTAATCTCTCTTGTCCCGAACGTGAAGCCATGAGAGAGTATATCCAGCAATGCCTGGCCAAGGGTTACATTCGCCGCTCTACTTCTCCGGTAGGTGCTGGCTTCTTCTTCGTAGGGAAGAAGGATGGTGGTCTTAGGCCATGCATTGACTACCGAAGCTTGAATAAGGTCACTGTAAGGAATCAGTATCCCCTTCCTCTGATTCCTGATCTCTTTAATCAGGTTCAGGGGGCCCAATGGTTCTCTAAGTTTGATCTACCTTGTATAACCTTATCCGCATCAAAGAGGGGGATGAGTGGAAGACTGCGTTTAACACGCCCGAAGGTCATTTCGAATACCTCGTCATGCCCTTTGGGTTGTGTAATGCTCCCGCGGTCTTCCAGAATTTCATAAATGAGATTTTAAGAGACTACCTGGGTTTATTTCTTGTAGTCTACCTTGATGACATACTTGTTTTTTCCAAGGACTGGTCCTCCCACATTGAGCATGTCAGGAAGGTGCTCCAGGTCCTTCAAGAAAACAAACTGTTTGCTAAGACCGAAAAATGTGTGTTTGGAGGAGGAAGATCCTGCTTGTATTTTGCCTCCAGGTATATTCATTTCCGCTATTGATTCTGATTTAGTCTCTGAAATTGCGGCTGATCAAGGTTCAGCTCCCGGGATCCTTCCTGAGAACAAGCTGTTTGTTCCCCTGCAATTCCGGCTAAGGGTACTTAGGGAAAATCATGACTCTGCACTATCTGGCCATCCAGGCATCCTGGGTACCAAGCACCTCATTGCCAGAAACTATTGGTGGCCTGGGTTGCCTAAAGACGTTAAGGCCTACGTCGCCGCTTGTGAAGTTTGTGCTAGGTCCAAGACTCCCAGGTCCCGACCAGAGGGCTTACTATGTTCTTTGCCCATTCCCCAGAGACCTTGGACCCATATCTCCATGGATTTTATCACCGATTTGCCTCCATCTCAAGGCAAGTCGGTGGTGTGGGTTGTAGTAGACTGCTTCAGTAAGATGTGCCACTTTGTGCCCCTCAAAAAACTGCCCAATGCTAAGACGTTAGCTACCTTGTTTGTCAAACACATCCTTCGTCTCCATGGGATCCCTGTCAATATTGTTTCTGATAGAGGGGTACAATTTGTTTCATTGTTTTGGAGAGCCTTCTGTAAAAAGTTGGAGATTGATCTGTCCTTCTCCTCTGCCTTCCATCCTGAAACTAATGGCCAAACTGAGAGGACTAATCAGTCTCTAGAACAATATTTAAGGTGTTTTATCTCTGACTGTCAATATGATTGGGTCTCATTCATTCCCCTCGCCGAATTTTCCCTTAATAACCGGGTCAGTAACTCGTCAGGGGTCTCCCCCTTTTTCTGTAATTTTGGGTTTAATCCACGGTTCTCTTCCGTTTCACCTGGTAGTTCCAACAATCCCGAGGTAGAGGTCGTTCATTGAGAACTGTGCACAGTCTGGGCTCAGGTTCAGAAGAACCTAGAGGCGTCCCAGAGCATACAAAAAACTCAGGCAGATAGAAAACGTTCTGCTAACCCCTTGTTTATGGTCGGGGATCTGGTGTGGCTATCGTCTATACATTTGCGCCTTAAGGTCCCGTCCAAGAAGTGTGCTCCCCGGTTTATAGGGCCGTACAAGGTCATTGAAGTCCTCAATCCTGTCTCCTTCCGACTGGAGTTGCCCCCATCTTTTCGAGTACACGACGTGTTCCATGCCTCCCTCCTTAAACGCTTCTCCCCGTCCTTGGCTCCCTCGAGGAATCCTCCGGTCCCTGTTCTCACCCCTGAGGGGGCAGAATTCGAGGTGGCCAAGATTGTGGACAGCAGGATGGTCCAAGGCTCCCTCCAGTACCTGGTCCATTGGAGAGGATACGGGCCTGAGGAGAGGACTTGGGTACCCGCTCGGGATGTTCACGCTGGGATATTGGTCAGGAGGTTTCACCTTCGTTTCCCCAGTAAACCAGGTCCACTTAGAAAGGGTCCGGTGGCCTCTCATAAAAGTGGGGGGGTACTGTAAAGGATCTGCCAAGCACAGCTTCAGGGTTAATGCCCATAGATAATCAGTCTGCACCTGCTTCTATGTCTGTGAGACTGACTCCATCTTCCACCACTCAGGGTGGCAGGCTTGGGAGTGGGATCACAGCCTGGCCAGACGGAGCTAGCTCCTGCCCTCTGTCTATTTATACCTGCCTTTCCTGTTCCTCCTTTGCTTGTGATTCTTCTCGTTTTGTTTCCTGGCCCTTTTGTCTCCTGGTTTGACTCGGCTTGTTTACTACTCTTGTGGCTCACGGTGTTGCCGTGGGCAACTGCCCCTTTCCCCCCTAGCTCTGTGTACCCTTGTCTGTTTGTCTGTCGTGCACTTATTGAGCGTAGGGACCGTCGCCCAGTTGTACCCCGTCGCCTAGGGCGGGTCGTTGCACGTAGGCAGGGACTGAGTGGTGGGTAGATTAGGGCTCACTTGTCTGTCTCCCCACCCCCGTCATTACAACTAGCCATCAACCAATGCTGTAAGCACATAACTTACTAGTGGAGCAGTGATGTTCTATCACCGACTTTCTGTTTCAGCACCACTTCTGCTGGACAGCTCCACCGTGCTGGATAGCTTTTATTCACAGAATGCTGATGCCCTATAGGTGTCTCCCTAGTTCAACACTACTATGCTGGACAGCACCACTTTTCTGTGACATCACTAATTTTCACCTGTTGGCAACCGGATATAAACCTCGTTCTGACATTTAGTTGTTAGCATTAAAGCCATGAGGAAGGACGTGGTATACGTCTGAAACGCGTAGGCACCTTACCTACATTTTCACCCTTGCATTCAGGAATGATCTTGTTTTAACTATCCAAATAAAATTGGAACTACGTTCTGTTTTAAACTTGACTGCGCTGGACCATCGACTTTTGTCCCCTTTTTTCCAGACCCATATATACCCAGTACAGATATTGTTGTAGATTTCACGTGCAGCCCTATGTAACACCTCTGATAACACAGTGATAGCTCTCTGAGTACAGATAATGCAGTAGATGTTACCTGTAGTCCTATGTAACACCACAGATAACACAGTAATAACGGAGTACAGATAATGTAGTAGTGTTACCTGCAGTCCTATGTAACACCACAGATAACACAGTGATAACTCTCTGAGTACAGATAATGCAGTAGATGTTACCTGCAGTCCTATGTAACACCACAGATAACACAGTGATAACTCTCTGAGTACAGATAATGTAGTAGATGTAAGAGACAAACACATGCAGAGACACAGAGACACACACACACACACACACACACACACACACTGTAACATAGACACATACAAACACAGAGACACATACTGTATACACACTACACACACATATGCACAAAGACACTCACCATGTATCCTTGCTGACAGGATCACAAGTTTATTTCAGGACAGGAGCTTCCTCCTCTGCTTCTCGGCTGTTATTTACTCCGTGTGTGTAACAGCAGAGCACAGAGTAGAGGCAGAGCCCAGTGGCACCCCCTACATGCTGGGAGGGTGCAGCAAGGGAGTGGACCAGTCCAGTCCCCTGACCTGAGTCATCTGACCTTATGTCACTGACGTGAGGTCAAGTGACAGGTAGGGTGATTGGACTGGTCCACTCCCTGGCCGTCACAGACCTCAGTCAGAACGACGCTGCGTGATTTCCTGGCTCTTCCTAAAGCTGCTGCAGGTGTCCGACATACAGGGCGCCTATAAGCAGCGATCAGCTGCTCTGCGGCGCCCCCCCCCTTCCCTACAACTTATTTGCGCCCGGGGCACATGCCTCACCTGTCCCCCCTAGCTACGCCCCTGCACATAGGATACCTGCTGCACAAACCACTCACACATTGGATACATGCTGTACATGCCACTCACCCATAGGATACATGCAGTACACGCCACTCACCCATAGGAAACATGCTATACACGCCACTCACACATAGGACACATGCTGTACACGCCACTCACACATAGGGTACATGCTGTACACGCCAATCACACATAGGATACATGCTGTACACGTCACTCACACATAAGATACCTGCTGCACACGCCACTCACACATATGACACATGCTGTACACGCCACTCACACATAGGA
This sequence comes from Rhinoderma darwinii, assembly GCF_050947455.1. Taxonomy (NCBI): domain Eukaryota; kingdom Metazoa; phylum Chordata; class Amphibia; order Anura; family Rhinodermatidae; genus Rhinoderma; species Rhinoderma darwinii. The sequence goes on along the minus strand of NW_027461949.1, from coordinate 677,485 downwards.
CACATGCTGTACACGCCACTCACACATAGGATACATGCTCTACACGCCACTCACACATAGGACACATGCTGTACACGCCACTCACACATAGGATACATGCTGTACAGGCCACTCAAACATAGAATACATGCTGTACACGCCACTCACACACAGGATAAATGCTGTACACGCCACTCACACATAGTACACATGCTGTACATGCCACTCACACCACACGCCACTCACACATAGGATAAATGCTGTACACACCACTTACATATAGGACACATGCTGTACACGCCACTCACACAGGATACATGCTGCACACGCCACTCACACATAGGATACATGCTGCACACACCACTCACACATAGGATACATGCTGTACACACCACTCACACATAGGATACATGCTGCACACACCACTCACACATAGGATACATGCTGCACACACCACTCACACATAGGACACATGCTGTACACGCCACTCACACATAGGATACATGCTGTACAGGCCACTCAAACATAGAATACATGCTGTACACGCCACTCACACATAGGATAAATGCTGTACACGCCACTCACACATAGTACACATGCTGTACATGCCACTCACACCACACGCCACTCACACATAGGATAAATGCTGTACACACCACTTACATATAGGACACATGCTGTACACGCCACTCACACAGGATACATGCTGCACACGCCACTCACACATAGGATACATGCTGCACACACCACTCACACATAGGATACATGCTGTACACACCAACACCACTCACACATAGGATACATTCTGTACACACCACTCACACATAGGATACATGCTGTACACACCACTCACACATAGGATACATGCTGTACACACCACTCACACATAGGATACATGATGTACACGCCACTCACACATAGTACACATGCTGTACACGCCACTCACACATAGGATACATGCTGTACATGCCACTCACACATAGGATACACACTGCACACGCCACTCACACATAGGACACATGCTGTACAGGCCACTCACACAAAGGATACGTGCTGCACACGCCTCTCACACATAGGATACATGCTGTACACACTACTCACACATAGGATACATGCTGCACACACCACTCACACATAGGATACATGCTGTACACGTCACTCACACATAAGATACCTGCTGCCCACGCCACTCACACATAGGATACACGCTGTACACGCCACTCACACATAGGATATATGCTGTACACGCTACTCACACAAAGGACACATGCTGTACAGGCCACTCACACATAGGATACATGATGTACATGCCACTCACACATAGGATACATGCTGTACATGCCACTCACACATAGGATACGTGCTGTACACGCCACTCACACATAGGATACATGCTGTACAGGCCACTCACACATAGGATACATGCTGCACATGCCACTCACACATACGATACATGCTGCACATGAAACTCACACATAGGATACACGCAGCACACGCCACTCACACACATGATACTTGCTGCATGCGCCACTCACACATATAATACATGCTGTACACGCCACTCACACATAGGATACATGCTGCACACGCCACTCACACATAGGATACATGCTGCACATGCCACTCACACATAGGATACATGCTGTACACGCCACTCACACATAGGATATATGCTGTACACGCTACTCACACAAAGGACACATGCTGTACAGGCCACTCACACATAGGATACATGATGTACATGCCACTCACACATAGGATACGTGCTGTACACGCCACTCACACATAGGATACATGCTGTACAGGCCACTCACACATAGGATACATGCTGCACATGCCACTCACACATACGATACATGCTGCACACGAAACTCACACATAGGATACACGCAGCACACGCCACTCACACATAGGATACATGCTGCATGCGCCACTCACACATATAATGCATGCTGTACACGCCACTCACACATAGGATACATGCTGCACACGCCACTCACACATAGGATACATGCTGCACATGCCACTCACACATAGGATACATGCTGCACGCGCCACTCACACATAGGATACATGCTGTACACGCCACTCACACATAGGATACATGCTGTACACGCCACTCACACATAGGATACATGCTGTACACGCCACTCACACATAGGATACATGCTGCACACACCACTCACACATAGGATACATGCTGTGAATAGAAGTGTATGACGCTGACAAATCAGCATACACTTCTCATCGTTCCCACCCAGCTTCTTTCACTGCAGAAATACAGCGTGACATCACCCACAGGTCCTTCAACCTTGTCATCGGACAAAGAAGATACATCGGCTCCAGGCGTCCAAAAGGTTAATATGCTCGTCTCTAGGGAGTTTGCTATGCTTACCTGCACATGGTGATGCTGCTGCAAATTCAACTGTACTCTGACACCTGGAGCGGATGTGTCTTCTCTCTTCCGACGCCAAGGTTGAAGGACCTGCGGGTGACGTCACGCTGTGTCTGCAGTGAAAGAAGCTAGCTGGGAATGATGACGTCACCCACAGGTCCTTCAACCTTGGCGTCGGAAGAGAGAAGACACATCAGCACCAGGCGTCAGGGAGTACAGTGCAGGGTATGTGCAGGTAAGCATAGCAAACTCCCTAGAGGCGAGCATATTAACCTTTTGGACGCCTGGAGCCGATGTATTTTCTTTGTCCGACGACAAGGTTGAAGGACCTGTGGGTAACGTCACGCTGTATTTCTGCAGTGAAAGAAGCTGGGTGGGAACGATGAGAAGTGTATGATGCTGATTTGTCAGCGTCATACACTTCTATTCACAACGCCCAGTTGGTAAATCAAGTAAACACGCCCAGTTGGTAAAAACACAATACACACCCAGTTGGAAATACGAGAAAACACGCCCAGTTGTCCATTTAAATGCTCATTTGCATAAATATAAAATTGCTCATAACTTGGGCAAAAATTATTGTTTTTTTTAAAAAAAAACAACGTTACTGTTTTCTACATTGCAGCGCTGATCACATGCATAGGGATTTGATAATCTGGTGACAGAGCCTTTTTAAGTTGTGAAGTGGCTTTGAGGGCCTTATATATTAGAAACCCCCAAAAAGTCACCCCATTTTAAAAACTTCACCCCTCAAAGTATTCAAAACAGCATTTAGAAAATGTCTTAACCCCTTAGTGACCAACAATACGCCTTTTTACGTTTGTCACTAAGGGGCCTTAGGCTAGGCTGACACCTTTTCACGTGAGCCTAGCCTAAGTCCTGCACGGGTCTCCCGTGCAGGCTGGAGCCGGGGCTCAGCTGTCTGATGACAGCTGAGCTCCTGCTCCAACACCCGCGATCGAAGTTTACTTCGATCGCGGCCGTTTAACCCGTTAAATGCCGCCGTCAATAGCGACCGCGGCATCTAACTTTGTTTACAGAGGGAGTGAGCTCCCCGTCACCCATCGGCGGCCCGCAAATGCTATAACGGGTCTCCGATGGGGTGTCATGGCAGCCGGGGGCTTGATAAAAGCTCCCAGGTCTGCCCTGGACACATGCCTGTTAGGACGTGCCGGAGGCACGTCCTAACAGATTGCCTGTCAGATTTACACTGACAGGCAATAATGCTCTGGTATACGAAGTATACCAAAGCATTATAGCAGCGATCTGAAGATCGCACAGTAAAGTCCCCTAGTGGGACTAATAAAAGAAGTAATCAATGTGAATAAAGATTATTAATAAAAAGTACAGTAAAAAAATAAATAAAACCATTTTTTTCCATAAAAAGTGGTTTTATTTAGTAAAAGTGTAAAAAAATAATAACAGTACACATATATGGTATCACCGCGACCGTAATGACTCCATTAATAAAGTTAATATGTAATTTAAACCGCAAAGTGAACACCGTAAAAAAAAAATGCAAAAAACAATGGCGAAATTGCAATTTTTTTCCATTGCCCCCCAAAAAAGTCATAATAAAAATGAATCAATAAGTCCCATGCACCCCAAAACAGAACCAATCAAAACTACGTCTCGTCCTGCAGAAAACAAGCCCAAACAATCAATACATTGATGAAAAAATTAAAAAGTTATGGCCCTTGGAAAGCGACGATGCAAAACAAATAATTTTAGTTCAAAAGTGTTTTTATTGTGCAAAAGTCGTAAAACTTAAGAAACCTCTACATATGTGGTATCGGTGTAATCGTACCGACCCATAGAATAAAGGTAACATGTTATTTACGTCGCACAGTGAACGGCGTCAATTTAAAAACGCATAGAACAATGGCGGAATTTCAGTTTTTTTTTATAAACCCCCCAAAAAAAGTTAATAAAAGTTAATAAAAAAATTATATGTACCCAAAAATGGTGCTATTAAAAAGTAAAACTAATCCCGCAAAAAACAAGTCCTCATACAGCTATGTAGACGAAAAAATAAAAAAGTTATAGCTCTTTGAATGCGACTATGGAAAAACAAATAAAATAGCTTGGTCATTAGGGCTTAAAATGGGCTGGTCACTAAGGGGTTAACCCTTTAGACATTTCACAGGAATTAAAGCAAAGTAGAGGTGAAATTTACAAATTACATATTTTTTAAAATACATTTTTAATACAATTTTTTTTTATAACACAGAAGGTTTTATCAGAGAAATGCAACTCAATATTTATTGCCCAGGTTCTGCAGTTTTTGGAAATATCCCACATGTGGCCGTAGCGTGCTACTGGAATGAAGCACTGGCCTCAGAAGCAAAGGACCACCTAGAGGATGTTGGGGCCTTACTTTTATTAGAATATATTTTAGGCACCATGTCAGGTTTGAAGGGCTCTTGAGGTGCCAAAACAGTGAAAATCCCCCAAAAGTGACCGCATTTGGGAAACTACACACCTCAAGGAAATTATCTAGGGGTATAGTGAGCATTTTGACCGCACAGGTTTTTTACAGAAATTATTGGAATTAGGCCGTGAAAATTAAAATCTAAATTTTTTCAAAGAAAATGTAGGTTTCCACAAGGACTAAAGGAGAAAAACCACTGCAAAATTTGTAAAGCAATTTCTCCCGAGTAAAACAATACCCCACATGTGGTAATAATTGGCTGTATTGAGACACAGCAGGCCTTAGAAGGGATGGAACGCCATTTGGCTTTTGGAGCTCAAATTTAGCAGGAATAGTTTGCAGAGGCCATGTCACAATTACAAAGCCCCTGAGGGGATAAAACAGTGGAAACCCCCCCACAAGTGACCCCATTTTGGAGACTACACCCATTGAGGAAATTATCTAGGGGTATAATGAGCGTTTGGACCCCACAGGTCTTTGCTGAAATTATTGGAACTAGGCCCTGAAAATAAAAATCTATATTTTTTCAAAGAAAATGTAGGTTTAGCTAATTTTTTCTCATTTCCACATGGACTGAAGGAGAAAAAGCACTGCAAAATTTGTAAAGCAATTTCTCCCGAGTAAAACAATACCCCACATGTGGTAATAAGTGGCTGTTTAGACACACGGCAGGGCTTAGAAGGGAAAGAGCGCTATTTGGCTTTTGGAGATCACATTTAGCAGGAATGGTTTGCAGAGGCCATGTCACATTTGCAAAGCTCCTGAGGGGACAAAACAATGAAAACGCCCAAAAGAAACTACACCTCTTGAGGAATTCATCTAGGGGTGTAGTAAGCATTTTGACCCCACAGATGTTTCATAGAATTTATTAGAATTGGGCAGTGAAAATAAAAACAATCCTTTTTCTTCAATAAGACGTAGCTTTAGCGCAAAATTTTTCATTTTCCCAACAAATAAAGGAAAAAAAGAACACAACATTTGTAAAGAAATTTCTCCCGAGCACGGCAATACCCCATATGTGGTCATAAACTGCTGTTTGGGCACATGGCAGGGCTCAGAAGGGAAGGAGCGCCATTTGGAGTGCAAATGTTGCTGGATTGGTTTCTGGGCGCCTATGGGCCCAAAACAGTGGAAACCCCCCGGAAGTGACTCAATTTTGGAAACTACACCCCTCAATGCATTTACCTAGGGGTGTAGTAAGCATTTTAACCCTGCAGGTGTTTTGTAGAATTTAGTGTGCACTCGATGTTGCAGAGTGAAAATGGGAGTTTTTCCATAGATATGCCAATAGATATGCCAATATGTGGTGCCAAGCTTGTGCCACCATAACAAGACAGCTCTCTAATTATTATGCAGTGTTTCCCGGTTTTAGAAACACCCTACATGGGGCCCTAATCTTTTGCCCTGACATTCGACCAGGCTCAGGAGTGAAAGTGTACCATGTAAAATTGATTTACAAAGTATTGGTTCACAACTGCAGAGGCTCAGATGTGGAATAATAAAAAGAAACCCCTGAGAAATGACCCCATTTGGAAACTACACCCCTCAAGGCATTTATTAAGGGGTGTAGTGAGCATTTTCACTCCACAGGTCTTTTCCATAAATGATTGCAATGCGGATGGTGCAAATTAAAAATTAATATTTTTCCCTAGATATGCCATTTCAGTGACAAATATGTCATGCCCAGCTTATGCCACTGGAGACACACACCCCAAAAATTGTTAAAAGGGTCTCCCGGGTATGAAGATGCCATATATGTGGAAGTAAACTGCTGTTTGGGCACATTGTAGGGTTCAGAGCGGAGGGAGCGCCATTTGGCTTTTTGAGAGCGGATTTTGCTTGGTAGTAGATTTGTTTGATTATTGCTGGTGTTTCCATTTATAATGTGGGGGTACATGTAAGCTGGGCAGAGTACATCAGGGACATAGTCAGGTGGCATAATAATGGGGTAAAAAAGCAATAAAATGATCCATAGATGTGTGTTATGCTGTGAAGCAATCCTTTCTGCACAGGCCGGTGTCGCACTGATATATGGCGTCCTTTCTTATCCCCCTTTTGGTCCACACTCCGCACCTTTGCAGTTTGGGGAATTTTGCTGGGAAAGTGTTGTCCTGGTATAATACGGGCACCCTCGCTTCCAGCAGATATGTTTGGGCCCTGCCCTTCCTGGTTCCCTAATTTTAGGTCCTTGGTAAATCGCCTCTTGAAACAGAAGAAATGTTCCCCTCGGGCCGGCACAACTGCATATTTTTTCTTTCCTGACTTATTGGAGCCTTAACTAATTTTATTTTTTCATAGACGTAGTGGTATGAGGGCTGTTTTTTTGCTGGACGAGCTGTAGTTATTATTGGTACCATTTTGAGGTACATGTGACTTTTTGATCACCTTTTATCCTATTTTTTGGGAGGCCAGGTAAACAAAAAAATACAATTCTGGCATAGTTTTTTTTTAGGTTTTTTTTATACAGCGTTCACCAAGCATTATAAATTACATGTTAACTTTATTCTGCGGGTCCGTACGATTCTGGCGATACCTAATTTCTAGCACTTTTTTATGTTTTACATTTGTTTGCATAATAAAATTACTTTTGTAAAAAGAATGTATTTTTTCTGTCGCCAAGTTGTGAGAACCATAACTTTTTTACTTTTTTGTCGACGGAGCTTTATGAGGGCTTGTATTTTGCGAGACAAGCTATAGTTTTTATAGGTACCATTTTTGGATACGTGCGACTTTTGATCACTTTTTATTCCAATATATGTAGGTCAAAGTGACCAAAAAACAGAAACTCTGGTACGTTTTTTTTTTTACGTTGTTCACCGTGTGCAATAAATAATATTATATTTTGATACCTCAGGTCGTTACAGTTCCGGCGATACCAAATACGTATGGTTTATTATTATTTTTCAATAATAAAGGACTTGATAAGTGAAAAAGGGCGATTGTGTTTTATTTTATTACTTGAAACTTTTATTGTTTTCAAACTTTTATTTTTTTCACTTTTTTTTGACACTTTTTTTATACTTTTTTTTACACTTTTTCTCAAGTCCCACTAGGGGACTTGATGGTCCAACTGTCAGCTTTAGTTTTTTTCTAATACATTGCACTACCTACGTAGTGAAATGTATTAGATCTGTCAGTTATTCACTGACAGCAAGCCGATTAGGCTTCGCCTCCCGGCGGGGCCTAATCAGCTTCCGTAATGGCAGAGCAGGAGGTCATTGTTTCTCCTGTTGCCATAGCAGCAGTCGCAAGTCCTGATTGCCTGTCAGGGCTGGCGATCTGCTAGCAACCGCTAAGATGCAGCAATCGCTTTCGATTGCTGCATCAAAGGGGTTAATGGCAGGGATCGGATCCTACCATTTCATGTGGATGTCAGCTGTAATATACAGCTGACCTCCACCGCTGATGACGCTGGATCAGCTCCTGAGTCGGCGCCATCTTGCCGGCGGCTACGGAAGCCGATCAGGCTCCGCCGCTGTACGGATCTTGACCGGCTTCCGTGCTAGGCAGACTGGGAGGCCAGTATTAGGCCTCCGGTTGCTATTGCAGCCACCGGAACCCCGGCAATTTCATTGCTGTGGTTCCAATGAGCTGCAAACAGGTTAAATGTAGCGACCACGTTTGAACGCTGCATTGAAGGGGTTAATGGCGGGGATCGAAGCTAATTTTGGTCCCCGCCATTACAGCCGGATGTCAGCTGTCAGATACAGCTGAGATCCGGCAATGATGGCACCGACTCAGCTTCTGAGCCGGTGCCAATTATTTGGCGTAAGTATATGACATTTTGCGGGAAGCACTGGCTTTCCATGTCGTATACTTACGACAAATGTCGGGAAGGGGTTAAGCTTTCTATGCATTTAAACGTCTTTTCTCCTATCCATATGGGACTGTTAATCAATGGATACAACAACTGGGGTAATACTATCATTTTAATTACGGCTATTCGATCTGCCATAGAAAGGGGTAACCTATTCCATATCTTAATTTTTGGGTGAGAATTTTGTAGCGGGTGTCGATCCACGTAGGGTAGTCTCTTCAATCAACCCATCGGGTTGACCACCAGATCATGGGTGCAGGGGATTTAACAGGTGAGTAATGGCTGTTTTTTTCATTTCAAAACATTCCATGCAACTAGTTTAATTTCTCGTAGGAAATATTTATCGGGGCACAATGCACCATTTCTGGGCGCTGTATCCAATGTTTATCTGGACAGTCGCCTGGTTATATTTCTGGACTTTGTATGCACTATTTACCTGGATGCTGGGTAATAATTATGTGAGTTAGAAACAGGAGGACCTGCAATCTCATCAACATTGTCCTTTCCTCATAAAATGTTCTTCTTGAGACATCTGATGGATTACTCTGAAAATATGGCGTAGGTGCCAATCAAGGTCCAAAGGTTGACATACTCAATGGCCTCCAGGATCTGAATTATACCTTTTTCTTTCACTAACCCATTTCTCTAGGAGTCATATATAAAGGTTGGGTCTATGGAGCCCAGATGAGCTACATTAGCAACTTTGAAAGAGCAGCCTCAGAGACATTCAGCTCCAGGATGGTCTGTGCCAGATAAGTAGTGGTTCAGAACGCACTGGACGATGTAGGTGCACGAATAGGGTCCCAACCCAATCGTAGTCAAAATAAGTATTTGGCACACAAAGCTGAAGTTTAAAGAAGAAATCTTGATTTTTTTTCAAGTGGTTGTAGATGCCAGAGGCTTAGTGCGACGCTTCGGTCATTACATGACCTTCATCAGGCACTGTGCCGTTCTGGTTGCTGGTACATCCAGTAGTTGGCGCTTCGTTCCGAATGGCGGCTGACCGCTGTAGTTGGCGCACTTGAGATTTCTTAAAACTTTGGCTTTGAGTGCCGAATACTTATTTTGGTCTGTGTCAGATGTTAGGGATGAAGTCTACAACTGGCCAGACCACCTATCTTTCCTTCGCTCTGGAAATATAGGACAGTCCACGAGGCAGCACATCATGTCTGGTCAATTCCCCTACTACTCTGTACACTAACATCTTCAAAAGAGAAGAGGAAGGTGCAGATGTGACGTTCAGGTTAGGTATTTGCAGTATTGAAGTTGTATTGTGCTCCCCTTGGAGCGCTGTGCAAAGGCAAAACTCCTTTATTGGAATGATGTGTAGATGGTTGGTACTCTATTTGGGTGCGCAGGCTTAGTTTGTTGTGTGCTCACTTGGCTAGGTCGGCATTAATGAGTGAAATGTATACAGTACCTTAGGAAAATACAGTGTGAGACAAAGATGATAACAGGAGCGTTCCCTAGGGTAATACCTTGAAAAAAAATGTCAATTAGTCTTCTCACCTTTTAAACCTCTTTGTTGATAAGAACATCGACTGGATGCAGTTGTCTCTCTTTTTGTAGCTTCTTGTTCTTCTGACACGGAGTACAGTATGTCTCAGGCTGGGGGATTTCTTTGCTGGACTTCAATGAATCAGTGACCATGTCCACAATTGATTACACAGGTATAATATAGATTTTATGAAAGTTCTTTGGAATTAAAACAAATTATTTTTATGTATTTGTCTATCCATTTTTATTAGAAATACAATAAATACATTGAGGTATGTTTTTATTGACATGTGTTGCTATCAGCCAGACAGGAAAAAAATATGGATGGCCTTGGGAATCTGTAGAGGCAGCTGTTCTACAGGAAAGGGAGTGCAGAGACCCTACCAAACAGGACGAGGGGAGGAAGTCCATTGCCGGGCATCTGAAGAGACTTGCCATTAAACACCCAAAACCATTGTACTTCACCGCAGCCCTGCGAATCATGGGCAAGGCTTCATTTTCAAAGACTTCTGGACAGTTGTCTTTTAATTGGATGGATCTTAAAAACCCCTTCTGGACAGTGGGGGATGGGAAGGAGGAGGTGTGGACGGATGACGTTCCGGCATTCTTAGATGGACATTAGTGGTTCATATCTGCTGCCTCTTTAGCTTTCAGACCTTGATCTGGCACATCCCTTTCCATGGCTGACGTTCTCGACACCAGGGCTTCCTCCTGCTGATGTTGTACGGTACATTCCCTTCAGTTCTGAAACAAGAATAAATAAAATGTCCTAGTGAAGAGTTGCTCTCTTGAAGATATTCCCCGTGACCCACACCAAGACCCTTTGTCTGCCAGGTAGGTAGATAGTGCGTTCTATGTTCAACTAAGATACAAAATTCACAAGTAAATCTGCTCAACTAAGATGCGGTTAACACAAAGGTTTCAAAACGGGGACAGATAGGGCGCCAAGCGATGGTAGAATTTTATTTAAATACGCGTTTCTGGCACGACTTGTCCCTTTATCTGATCTTAACCTGACGAAGGGACCAGTCAAGTTTAGTCCCGGACCAGTCCGGTCCAGAAATACAGTCAAAATAAAATGGGTTTTACTTTACTGTCCACGTGTGAAGTATTTGTGTTACCCGCCGCTTACCAATTTTTAAAGGGGAACTCCAAGAAAAATTTGTCATGCAATCAAAGGCGCAGTGCCCACCCAAACTACATCGCAGGATTTTATTTAAAAAATTGGCTGTTATCTATTGGATTACTCCAATATGTAAAGGCCAATATCACTAACAGCTCCTGGCTCAGCCAGCAGAGGTGGGGTCCGGAGCCGAATGGGACCCAGAGCTGCTGAAGGAGCGGGAAGTACATAAAGGGGATTTGTCCGGGGGTCTGAATACATTTTAGGGTTTGGTATTAAAGGGGTTTTCCAGGCTTTATAAAAATTGTAATTCAAACTGAAAATTGCACCATTTAGCAAATACCCACCTTCTAATTCTCTGCGGCTCCAGTGCCGGCGGTTCACAATCCCCTGCCGGCCTGTTTACATAGGCTGGACCAGTGATGTCCCATATCGGCACATGATCTAACTAGTCAATCACTGGCCACAGTGGTCACGTGCCATACTTACTTAGATCACTTCTGCAGGCGATACCCTCCCTCTATACTGTCCTTACTGCAATGTTTTTATAGTGAGGACAGAATACAGGGAATATCTGGTACACAAAGTGTATTCTCACTAACCCTGCCCCATGACAAGCCATGCCCAATGAACCACGTTCTGTCAAAGGTACGCCCTGTCAAGTCCTGTCTCAATCCATCTGAAACCGAAGTGTCCCTAGAAAGAAATTCCAAATATTGTCAACTATGCTCTATTAGGGTATAGTATGAAGAATCAGTGCAGTAGGGTCTATATACTACTATATACACAAAGCTGCCATGTGCTGAACATTGCAAAACACCCTTTTCATAAAAGAGCGTTAATTCCAGTCCTGCAGTCACCCTGATGACCTTATACTGTGCCAGTACTTGAGGTAGGTGTGCCCCTTTATATATTACTTGCAGCCAGAATTGGCACCGGGATTATCAGCTCATTGACGAATTCTTGAGGTCACATTTGTGTCTTGATGTCACCAGTCTGAACCAATCCTACACCACTTGCTCTTTATAGAATTTTCAGAAAAAAAAATACCCCTAGCAATAAATACTGCATGTAAATATTATTCTCATTACAGTACAACAACAAATAAATGGAAAAAGAGCCATATCCCTATTAGGTCCCGCGGACATCATAGAGGTGGTCCTTGACTTCCAGTCCTGCAGTCACCATGAAGACTTTGTGCTGTCAGTGCAGGCAGAATAAAGCTGACATGGTGACAATGTAATGTTTTATATGTACTACTACTCCCTGTACTGACTGATAGTAGAGAGAATGGACTAAGCTGAAGGATTCTCGACTCTTATCAATTCTTTAAATAGGGAATATGCCCTGAATACTAACCCCAAATTTATATTACATTTATAGTAGGACACATTTACTATTCAAATTGAGCCAGAATTATGGCGTACATGTTGTGCGCCATATTTATTAATTGTTTTAGACACATTTTGCGGCGTGCTTGACAAGGGGCGTGGCCTAGAATAAAGGGGCGTGTCTTAAACTAAGCCAACCAAGAGGTGGTATAAGGAAGAGAAAAGTGTCTAACATGTCTAGCAAAATCTATCATACATCGTGCACCACTGTGATAAATTTGGCGCAATTTCTGACTTCCTTGTATCAGTTTACACTGTGTAAAACTCAGATAGTTTTAGGCCCCATGCACACTAACTTATTTTTGCGGCCGCAATTCACCCGCAAATCTGCAGGTGAATTGCGGCCCCATTCATTTCAAAGGGGCCATGCATACGACCTTGGTTTCCACGGTCCATGCATTGCCCAGGAACCTGGACCGCAAAAACAACGGACATGTCTTATTACGGTCGTGTTTTGCGGTACAGGCTCATAGAAAATAATGCACGCGGTCATATGCACGGCCCGCGATTTGAGGGTGGCCGTGGGTGACACTCCGCGGACGTACGAGCCGTAAGTCACGGTCAATGCACCTCACTACGGTCGTGTGCATGAGGCCTTAGTAAATCTGCCCCATGGTAATACCAGTGACAGCCCGCTCTTTCCCGGTGGGGTACAGTCCTCCGCACATCTTCATCCACGTCTCATCTTGTATGTGCCGGTTACTTTTCTCCTTATACCTGAGAAGTAACAAAAATAACATCAGAAACTAAAAAAACACAATTCCAAGTATTTCTCCCCATTTCTAAAAATAACATTTCCTGCAGGTGAATAATGGAAAATATAAAGATATAAATATATTCAGGCCTATGTGTCTGTCCAGGGGGTCAGTGAGGGTCCTGCCTGTTATATGTGGGGAGGTCGTGCTGCACAATAACGGAGGGGAAAATGTCTGTACATCAATATATATTTGTCTCTAGGAGCCCCTACAAAGTCTCAGTGAGGGCCCTGTCTGTTATACGGGGGGAGCTTGTATACAGCGTTAGTAACAGGTATGTCACTCCAGTATAGATATTTTGGGTGCGGGTTCTTCGACCCCACTGTCCATAGTTTAATTAAACACCTTAAGAAAATGGATCATCACTAAGAAGTTTTATTTAAAGGGGTACTCCCATCTTACTATTTCTCTGGGACTCACACCTATGTGGAAAACGGAGGTCTCTCCCTGACCCTGTCCTGCTTTGTTCCCAGATCCCTGTCCCGTCTAATGGCTGCTGATTCCAGGTGGAGAATGACTTCGGAAAGGCCTCGCACGTCCCTCTCTCTATTCTGTTCTATGGAAGTTTCGGAAACAGCTGAGCGCTGTTGAACTATTTGCGTAACTCCCATAGTACAGAACGGAGAGAGCTGCGTGCATGCGCATAGGTGGATATCACATAAACGTCTGAGATGGAGAAAACCCTCTAAAGAGATTATTTCATTAAAGGGGTTGTACATAATTAGAAAAATAGAGCTGACGTCTTCCAAAAACAGAGCCACACCTGTCCACAGGTGATGTGCGGTGTGTGGACAACTTAGCCCTATACAATTCAATACAGAAAAGCTGCAATACCACACACAGCCTCTGGACAGAGGTGGCGCAGAGCTTCCATTTGGGTCATAGAGAGGGTCTCCAGCGTGATACCCCCCTCTATGATATCTAAATACCCTTATAGGGCATTTCAGGTGTAACCAGAAGTTAAGGTGATACAAAAAAATATTCCATACATGAGATTTCCTTAATGGAGATATTGTAACAATAATTACTGAAAATATGTAATTGACTTTTTCCTCCATTGTAGGAATAGAACCCGAGAAGTGACGTTTTGGACTACGGAACAGTCGATCCTCCGGATGAAATGCTGTGTGGTTGGAGCGCAGTCCCAGGAGCGCTGGTGTTGATGTGCTGATCCATGTTCTTCTTATCTGGAGTTTGTATACAGAACACGCGATCCTTCTGGTCTGACCTACTAACATATATAAGCACAGCCTAAACACACACGTAATGATATATAATAACATAACATTAACATAACATTACTATGTATCAGCCCTGATACGTCAGTGTCATCATATTTCTGGGGTCCCCGCACACAGGATATACGTTACCTCCTGTGATGATGTCACTTCCCTGTATTTCCTGTATGACATGGCTGCTCTTCCTCTTCCCGTTTCCGTTTCTGATGTATTTCCTCTTCCTGTGTGATAAGATGTGTGCTGTTGTCTCCTGCTGTGTATAACACGAGATGCAACATGTCTTATAAAACATGTAAATAATAATCGCAGAAAGCAAAAAAGATTTTGTTCATTTCCATTCACATCAATGGTTATTTGTTTGCAGCCGTTTTTCTGAGCCATACTTGTCTGTTTTTAGAATCAACTACAGGGAGATTTGAGATGTGGTTTGAGAATTTCTTTCCTATGTAAACCCCACCGATAAGGACAGCTAAGAAGCCTCAGTTATCAGCGAGCGACCCCATCATTAGACTAAGCAGAGTGCCCCCATACAGTGCCAGCAGAGTATTGTCCCTTAAACAGTGCCAGTATACTGCCCCCTCATAAACAACACTACCAGCAGAGACCCCTCAATAAACCATATTGCCAGCAAAGTGCCTCCAATAATTAGTGCCAGCAGACTGCCCCCAATAACCACTACAAGCAGAGTTCCCCCTCACAAATAGTCCCAGCAGAGTGCCTTCCTTTATGCAGCTACATCATGTAAGATCTTCCCTAGTTTGGAAGTCTCCAGGACAATCTGGGAGAGAAGACAAGTGTGATGTAACCTGGTTGCAGTGTGTAAATGTAGCCTGAAACATCACGTGTAGCCCCTAAGTCTATGTTCACATGTTACATATTTATTGCAGATTTCCATGGTCAAATTGACACATAAAGTATGAATGTGAATAGGGTTCTAGAAAACTGCATAAACTTGCAGCAGTAACAATCTGCAGTAGATTGTAACGTCAGAACGGGACCCCAACGCAGATGTGAACAGAGCCTAATATGGATGAGAAAGGGGAGGTGGGACTACTCATTTATTATGCCCTGATACTGAACTGGTATTACTAGTATTATACCCTGTTCTATGAACTCTACCCGCTGGAGTACCCCAAAGATGCTTGTACCACTGATCGAGGTGCTATGTGTTTTGTAGTAAAATTAAATTGGTATTTGATTATTTTTTTTACAGTTAATATTTATTAAAAATTCTGTTTTAAAGTTTTTTGCCTGGCAGTGATAGTTTGATATTTGTCCAAAACCTATTTAGTTCCATTTTTCATGGATATTATGAGGTGGGACTACTCACCTAACCAGTATGTTCCTGACGGGAGCTGCATGTGTCCATCTCATCAAGTCTCCGATCTCCTGGCAGCTCCACTTTGTACAGATCCTACAATGAAAATCTATGCAAAAAGTTTACACCAAAAAAACTGAACATTCTACTGCGGAACCAGGATTGTTGTTGTGTGGCAGGGCTGCACCTCGCCCTTCTGCTGCCGGAGGTAAACAGTGAAATAGCGCCCCCACCTGCATCACCATAGAGTGGCCATGTGGGGTAGAGAAAAGATAGCAAAGAAAATATAGAAAACCTTTATGTTTACATGTAGTAGAAATCTATTTAATACAAGTGAATAATATTTATAAAAATCGTAATCACATGCTGCGTTAGGCCTCATTCCCACGACAGGGTTTCCCGGCCGGGTGCCGGCCGTTCATAAATCGGCCGGCACCCGGCTGCATTAGGAATAATAGACCCCTAATGGGGCTATTCACACGACCGATTTTTTGACGGCCGGGGAAACCGGCCGTCAAAAAATAGGACATGCTCTATCTTCGGCCGGGTACCCGGCCGCCCGGCTCCCATAGAAGTCTATGGGGCCGGGTAATACCCGGCCATCACCGGGATGTGTCCCGAGTGATGGCCGGGTTTTCCGGCGCTTGCGCTCTATCTCCTCCTCCTCACAGCGCAGAGTGCATGTGAGGAGGAGGAGTTGATGCCATTCTGACGAATGGCATCGCTGTACACTGTGTTGCAGGGCCGGGGTGTACAGCAGGTGGAAGGGAGCGCTGCGCTGGCTCCCTTCCCCTGCTTGTTTTAAAAGCACCCTGGCCCGGCGACACCTTTGATGGCGCCGCTAGCAGCTGCTGCGGCTGCTACTACTGCAGCGACGCCACTATCGCAGAGCAGGGAGGTATCTCCCCGCTCTGCTATGTGCTAGCCGCACTTTAGCTCCTTGAAGAAGCGGAATCCCCGTGTTTACGGGGATTCTGCTCCTGGACAGAGCGCTTGATGTCTCTGTCCATATCTGGGCAGTGACATCAGGGGAAACTCCTGAAGCGGAATCCCCGAACACATGGGGATTCCCCTTCAGGAGTTGCCGCTGATGTCACTGTCCAGATCTGCCCGGCCCGGATGCAAAACTTTATGCAAACCGGCCGGGCAGAATGGCCGATTTTACCGGCCGGCACTCGGGCTCGGGCTCGACCCGGTCGTGTGAATCCCGCCTTAGGCCTCATTCACACGACAGGGTCCGAGTGTCGGCCGGGAAAATCGGCCGTTTTTGGCCGATTTTCCCGGCCGATTTGCATCCGTTCCGATTCTGTTCCGGCCCGTGTTGCTGTTTTTACCGGCCGATTTGGACCCGATTTGCATCCGGTTTTTTCCCTGACCGTTTTTTAATCGGATTAATTTTTTGCACTTTACTTATTTTTTTATTATTATGTTCTGTCCCTCAAAAGGTCAAAAAAGACCTTTTTGGAACTTTTAATATTTTTTTTCTTTCTTTTACACCATGTTTTTCCCTGTAACTGGAGCTGCACAGCAGCCCCAGTTACAGGGGAAATCAGCCCTCTCACAGTGACGATTGTCACTAATAGGATTGTGCTAGGTCTAGTAAGACCCAGCAGCAGTCTGTCACTAACGGCACCCGGCGATCATGTGACCAGTCACATGATCACCGGGAGGAATAGAGACAGCACCGCTGCTGTCTCTATTTCTATACACAGCGTTCATTGAGCGTTGTGTAAAAAGACATTGTAGAAGACAGAAGCAGTGAAAGCTGCTTCTATCCTCTCCTCAGGGTCCCCGGCAGTCACGGACAGCCGGAGACCCGACATTCAGCTGCCCGATCGCGCGGGCAGCAAGTTAAAACCCGAGCCGTAAAAAGTCTATGGCTCGGGTTTTAAGGACCCTGACCGCTGGCCGTAAAAACACAGCCAGCGGTTGGGAACCGTAACAAGCAGGGGAAGGGAGCCAGCGCAGCGCTCCCTTCCACCTGCTGTACACCCCGACCCTGCCACACAGTATCACCAGCGTAGCCATTCGTCCGAATGGCATCAACTCCTCCTCCTCACATGCACTCTGCACTGTGAGGAGGAGAGAGTGCGCGAGTGACGGTTGACCCGGCCATCACTCGGGACACATTCCGGTGATGGCCGTGTATTACCCGGCCCCATAGACTTCTATGGGAGCCGGGCGGCCGGGTACCCGGCCGAATATAAGGCATGTCCCATTTTTTGACGGCCGGTTTTCCTGGCCCGTCAAAAAATCGGTCGTGTGAATAGCCCCATTAGGGGTCTATTATTGCTAATGCAGCCGGGTGCCGGCCGATTTATGAACGGCCGGCACCCGGCCGGGAAACCCTGTCGTGTGAATCCCGCCTTAATTCTGCAGTGTATTACTGACATACCTACCTACCTGCACTCATTATATTACACTCATCCATTATATACATACCTGCATTCATTATATTACACTCATCCATTATATACCTACCTGCACTCACTATATTACACTCATCCATTATATACCTACCTGCACTCATTATATTACACTCATCCATTATATACCTACCTGCACTCATTATATTACAATCATCCATTATATACCTACCTGCACTCTTTATATTACACTCATCCATTATATACCTACCTGCACTCATTATATTACACTCATCCATTATATACCTACCTGCACTCACTACATTACACTCATACATTATATACCTACCTGCACTCATTATATTACACTCATACATTATATACCTACCTGCACTCATTATATTACACTCATCCATTATATACCTACCTGCACTCATTATATTACACTCATACATTATATACCTACCTGCACTCACTACATTACACTCATACATTATATACCTACCTGCACTCACTATATTACACTCATCCATTATATACCTACCTGCACTCATTATATTACACTCATCCATTATATACCTACCTGCACTCATTATATTACACTCATATATTATATACCTACCTGCACTCATTATATTACACTCATCCATTATATACCTACCTGCACTCACTATATTACACTCATCCATTATATACCTACCTGCACTCTTTATATTACACTCATCCATTATATACATACCTGCACTCACTATATTACACTCATCCATTATATACCTACCTGAACTCACTATATTACAATATGTTAGACAATGCATACACATATATTGGAATACATACCTGATTCCCATTCGATCTCTTGTCTGGGCATCCAGAGACGTGCACTTGTCCATATATCCGTTCGATTTGGTTAAGTTAAGTTAAATAATGAGACTTATCAATGCTGCTATTTATCCAGATCTGTATTACAAAATTCATCTAAGTCCCTCCATGTCCCCAGTGCGCAAATGCGCTCCACGTTACCTCCTCTGTAAGCTATGCGATCCAAGACATATGCTTACATATTTTATAAATGTCAAATTTGACTAAGTCCGATCGGTCTCTAAATGCGCATGCGCCGCTAAGAGAACCAAATGAGTATTCCATAAATGTCAAAACTGACTAAGTCCGATCGGTCTTTAAATGCGCATGCGCCGCCAAGAGAATCTGAGGAGTAGCTAATTTCTACTATGTCCGACCCTGGACACAGTGCCCATGCGCCGCTAAAAGAACCAGAGGAGTAGCTAATTTTACTGTGTCCGATTCTGGACACAGTGCCCATGCGCATTTGGCGCACTCGTATTGGCTACATTGATATAGCCCTCACATTGGCTAATTCCCATGTCAATCTTGGGATGTGGAGGCTCGTCCTCGTAATCGACATTCCATTGGTTCCGACACAGGTGGACACTGTGAATTACGAAATGGAAGTCTTTAAAGGAAGTAACAACACGTACACGCGCTTACTAGCCCCATTTTGATCCCCTGAGGACGCTGTGTTGACAGCGAAACATGTCGGGGGGGCTAAATTCATTGTTTTAAACAGCCCATTTGTCTAGCAAATCCAGCACACGAATCCAATTTTGAATTTAACTTGAATCCGTCCCAGTACGGCAGTCTGCAGCTATCCAGCTGTTATATCTGTCACTGGACAATTTCTAGCACTCTGTGCTCTGTCTGGCAATACATGCAGACGGAGTGTAAACTGAGCGTGTGTGGCAGCAATATCGGCTATAACATTTAAATTGTTCGTATACAGTGTTTATGTCCACCTGGACATTTTTAGTGGCAAAATCATTAAAAGTAATTTTTTAATACTATCAGTCAGCAGTTGGGAAATTGGCTTTCAGTGTACCTCGGTACACTTAGTTCCTTTTTGTATCCATTACGTGCCTGCCAACTGCTGGGGTCTTCCCAGTATTCACACTCATTATATTACACTCATCCATTATATACCTACCTGCACTCACTATATTACACTCATCCATTATATACCTACCTGCACTCATTATATTACACTCATCCATTATATACCTACCTGCACTCATTATATTACACTCATATATTATATACCTACCTGCACTCATTATATTACACTCATCCATTATATACCTACCTGCACTCACTATATTACACTCATCCATCATATACCTACCTGCACTCTTTATATTACACTCATCCATTATATACATACCTGCACTCACTATATTACACTCATCCATTATATACCTACCTGAACTCACTATATTACACTCATCCATTATATACTTACTTGCTGGCCCTTTAAGAAACGGCCTGGGCCAGCGCGCACTTGGGATCCGGCTGCCGTGAGCAGGAGACATCAGTGGACGTTAGCGGCCTCGTGGGGGAGGAGGCTGTCAAGCAAGGTACAGGATCCAGCGACGGAGACCACTGGCAGGAGAGGGACCTGCCACCAGCGTTACAATAACTTTACCCCAGTCCTCTGCAGTCCAATCAATATACTTAAAACAGGATGTCAGTCTGTCCTTGATGTTTTTCTTGGAGAGAAGTGGCTTCTTTGCAGCTCTTCTTGACACCAGTCCAGCCTCCAAAAGCCTTCACCTCACTGTGCGTGCAGATGCACTGACAGATGTCTGAGGAAGCGCTGCACTGCTGTTGAACCGATCCCATAGCTGAATCCTCTTTAGGAGAAGGTCCTGGTACTTGCTGGAATTTCTTGGACACCCTGAAGCCTTCTTCATAGCAAATGAACCTCTCTCCTTGAAGTACTGTATGATCCGATAAATGGTTCATTTTGGGGTAATCTTACAAGCAGCAATGTCTTTGCCTGTAAGGCTCTTTTGATGCAAAGCAATGATAAGCAAGTTAACGACATCCACCGGGATCCGTTATATGTCAATGTGGTGATGTATCTAGACGACATCAAGATTTTCTCACCCGCTTTGACTACACATTGGAAACGTGTTCGACAGGTCTTTCAACGGTTGCTGGAGAATAAGCTCTGTGCAAAGTTGGAGAAGTGGGTCTTCCAGAAATCCTCCCTTCCCTTTCTAGATTATATAGTCTCTGACCAGGGATTGAAGATGGACACCAACAAAACATCTGCTGTGTTGAACTGGCTTTGTTCTCAGGGTCTCCGTGCAATTCAACGCTTTCTGGGATTTGCACATTTCTGCCGGCAGTTTATTCCCCACTACTCTTCATTACTGGCGCATATTTCAGCTCTTACAAAGAAAGGAGTGAATGCCAATAATGAGACCCAAGAGACCAAATTGGCATTTCTTCAACTCAGTCTGTCTCTGCCGCCCCTATATTGCAGCATCCGGACATCTCCAAGCAATTCTTCTTTGAGGTGGATGCCTCTACTATCGGTGCAGGTGCAGACCTGACGCAAAAAGGTCTTACCGGCAAGACTGTCACCTGCGGCATCTTCTCCTAGTTATTTTCTCCTGCCGAGAAGAATTACTCTTAGAGATCAGGAGCTTCTGGCCATTGAATTGGCATTGGAAGAGTGGAAACATCTGCTAGAAGGGGTCATGCATCCTGTAATTATTTTCAGACCACGAATATTTGGTCTATCTACAGACCGCTCAGCGGTTGAATCCGCGCCAGGCCAGGTGGGCGCTCTTCTTTGCCTGATTTGAAATTCTGTTACATTTCCGTCCTGCCGAAAGGAATACTAAGGCTGACGCTCTGTCTCGGTGAATTGAAATTAACTTGGTTTTTATTTTTCCAAAGTACAATACAAAAGTATACAACATCCCAATGATACAGTCTCACAGTGTTGTATACAGAACACAGAAAAAGCTTGCACCTTTAGATATCAGAAACGTGCCTCGGACGTTGACATACTGACATATTAACAGACAAACAAACATAAACACAGACATACAAAGAGTGGTGGTGATAAATACAAGCAATTATACATATGAGATGTCAAAAAGGAACAGGATGATGCAGGATACGAAAACCATGTATAAGTTAGCACAGATACATTCACAGAGTGACAGAGTTCTTGCGGAGCAGAAGTTGAACATGGGGTAACTCCGTCCAAGGGGCCCATTGAGACAAACACTTCTGCCTATAACCTTTAGATGTAGCAAAGTGCAATACGTAATAGAAGTGAAGATAAACCCTGTTTAGCACCTCCGAGAGATTCAGAGCCTCAGCTGTTTTCCATCTCTTGGCTATATGGAATCTGGAAGCGATAAGAATATGGCTTATTGGCCACCTATATTCTAAAGGGATCTCATCCATCTGCATATCCAATAAAGCCAATGCAGGGGAAGGTAAAAGTTCTGCTCCCATTAATTCTGATATGTAGCGGAAGATACGCTTCCAGAATGGGTAGACTGATTTACATGTCCACCATAGATGAAATAATGTGCCCCTTACTCCACATTCCCTCCAACACAAAGGAGAAGCCCTGGCTTGCATATGTTGTAACAGGTGTGAGGTACCAACGAAACTGAATTTTCCTAACGGCTTCTATATGATTGACACATTTGGATATCCTATGTGAGTGATGTAAAGCAGCACTCCAGTCCTCCTCCGAGAACTCCCGACCCATATCCGTCTCCCACTGAGACATGTATTTCAATTTGAGAAATGAGCTGTGGGTGTTTAAGGACAAGTAAGCTGAGGCCAAACCTTTCAGCGATGTAATATCCGAATCTGTCTCGGTGATTTGATGACTCTGATCAAGTGAAACATATTATATCGATCCTTCTCGCATCATTCTGGTGGCTCCGGTCCTACTGAAGGATATCCATCATCGTAAAACCTTTGTTCCCTCAGCCAGAAGAAGGACAGTGCTTTCCTGGGGACATAACCCTAAACTGGCCGGTCACGCAGGAGTGCGTAAAACCAGAGAGCTCATTTCTCATCAATTTTGGTAGCCAGCCATGGTCCAGGATGTTCAGGACTATGTGGCTTCCTGTTCCTTCTGCTCCCAGAACAAGACCTCCAAGTCCAGACCACCTGGTCTTCTTCTACCTCTTCCAGTCCCTGATTCTCTGTGGCAACATATTGCGATGGACATTGTGAGGGATCTACTCCTTTCATCCAAATGCAATACCATCTGGCCGGTGGTAGATCGCTTATTCAAAATGGCACATTTTGATCTTTTGTCTTGTTTGCCTTCTGCTCCTCATCTTGCCGGTCTCTTTATACAGCATATATTTCGCCTGCATGTTCTTTCCCATCATATTGTTTCTGACCACGGTGTACAGTTCACCTAAAGATTTTGGAGAGCTCTGTGTGGCCTGCTGGAAGTCAAGTTAGATCTTTCTTCTGAATACCATCCACAGTTCAATGGCCAAGTGGAGAGGGTCAACCAGATCCTAGAGAACTTTCGACACCATTTCAGGCAACGTGTCCGCTAGTATCAATTGTATCAGTTATTACAAAATGTTTCTTCACATTTAAGTGTTTTATCTGCTGCTGGGGCGCAATCGCCACCTCCTCAATTTGCTGCCTTCAGTCCTGGATTGCATCTTCCAACTCCTCCACGTTACAAAGGCGACTCCAAGCCTTGTAGAGGATTAAATCAATGCACAATCCGTTTTGAGCTAGTAGCGCAGCAATTAGCTTCCGACCACGCTAAGGTAGCCAACATCTTGTCTCTACTGTCTGGTGAGGCGCAGGCCTGGGCTTCACCTCTATGGAAAAGGAAAAACCCATCATCTTTGTTATCCAAGAATTTTTCACGACATTTAAAAAAGTCAACATCTGCTTCATCGTCACTACTCCAGTAGGACAATATGCCATCCAGTTTTGCACATTATCCACAGAGTTACAGTGGAACATTGATTCTCTTGTCGCTATGTTTTGGAAAGGTCTGGCAGACCGCATCAAGGATGAACAGGCCCTGTATTAACTACCGAGGTCTTAATGAAATCACGATAAAAAAAAAAACACGTTCATTTCCAAGCTCTTTGACTGACTGCAAGGTGCTAAGATTTTCACCAAGCTAGACTTACGTGGTACTTACAATTTGATTCACATCTGTGAAGGGAATGAGGGAAAAATCATGTTTAACACTAGAGATGGAAACCATGAATATCTAATTGTGCCTTTTGGTCTCAGAAATCCCCCGGCTGTCTTTCAAGAACATGTTAACGACATTTTGCAAGATCTATTATACGGCTGTGTTTTGTTATATTTGGATGCCATTTTTGTTTTCTCCCTAGACCACTATACTCATCGCAAGCAATAGAGTCTTGTTCTGCACCGACTTACAGAGAATCATCTATATGCCAAGCTTAAAAAATTGCTTTTTGAGTGATCCAGACTGTCTTTTGTAGGATATATCTCTGATCAAGGAATTCAAATAGATCCAGCAGTACTTAAATTGTCTAGTCCCCATGGACTCAAAGCCATACAACGACTTCCTGAAGTTACTAATTATGATCGACAATTAATTCCTAAATTTTATTACCTGGTGGCACCCATCTCTGCTATCACCAAAATGGGTTTCATTGCCAAAATTCGGACTTCTAAAGCTGTTTCTGCTTTCCTCAGCCTTAAACAGGCCTTCTCCTCTGCCTTAGTTCTCCATGGACCGGACTACAGTAAAACCTCCATCTTGGAGAAGCAGGTCTCATCTGTAAGGAGTGCGTGCTGTTCTTTTTCAAAAAAATTATAAAGCAAAAACGCTTTCCTGTGGATTCTTCTCCAATGCCTTGTCCCCTACCCAGAAAAATGATGGCATTGGAGATCAGGAACTCTTGGCCATAAAATTAGCTCTCGAAGAATGGAGACGTTTGCTAGAAGGTGCTCATTATGCCATCACTGTCTACACCGACCACAAAAATGTATTGTATCTGCAAACGGCATATAAACTAAACCCTCATCAAGCAGGTTGGACTTGGCTTACCAAGTTGCTCTGGTTGTACTGTAATCTGGTTCGTAGTTGACTGTTTTTTGAAGATGGCACACTTTATTCCTCTGACCGGCCTTTCTTCTGCTAAAAGTCTGTCTAATCTCTTCAGTAAACACATTTTTCGTCTGCGATGACTCCCTAAGCATATCGTGTTCGATAGAGGAGTGAAATTTACTTCAAAGTTCTAAAGGCCACTCTGCAAGTTGTTTGAAGTTAAGTTGGATTTTCTTTCCGCCTACCACCATTAATCTAATGGAGAATTGGAATGGTTCAACCAGGTTTTGGAAAACTTTTTCAGCAATTTTGTGTCCGCACTTCAAGATGACTGGACTAGTCTCCTTCCCTGGGCAGAGTTTGCTTATAATAACTACACCTGGGAATTCACACCTTTTTTCTTGATTTATGGACAGCATCCAAGAATCCCTCTGCCAGTTCCAACACTGTCCAAAGTTCCAGCAGCCAGTTTCACTCAATTCTTGCACAGAGGGCAGGAGGCCAAGGAGTCTATAAGTAAAGCAGTAGGCCGATTGAAGGGAAATGCATACAAGAAGTATAGAGTTCCTCCACAATTCCACCCAGGAGACAAGGTCTAGTTATCCACCAAGTACATTTGTTTGAGGACCCACTGTTTTAAATTGGATCCTTGGTTTTCTACAAGCTCCGACTCCCACAGTCTTTGAAAACTCCCAAATGTTTTCATGTGCCTCTTCCCAAGTCTCTGTTCCGGAATCACTTCTCCAAGAAGTTACCTCGTTCTCCTGCTTCCTCCACTCCTGATAGAGAGTATGAAGTCAACGGGATTCTGGGCACCAAGAGGTCCAGAGGGAAGCTCCGGTACCTGGTCAATTAGAAAATCTTTGGTCTGAGGAGAAATCTTGGGAACCTGAGGAAAATGATCATGCTTCATCTCTCCTCTGGAAATGTTGTCTTCACTTTCCCCACAAGGCTAAAAAGAGGGGGCATAAGGCTCTCTGCGGCTGCCATATACTTACCTCTACATGACGTCCTCTGGCTCCTGGCCACCACCACATACCTCCATCACTACGTGACATACACCTACTAACCCACACTTACTATATTGCACACATCCATTACATACCTACCTTCCTACCTGCACTCACTATATAACACTCATCCATTATATACCTACCTATCTGCACTCACTATATTACACTCATCCAATATATACCTACCTATCTGCACTCACTATATTACACTCATCGATTATATACCTACCTACCCAAACTCACTAATTTACACTCATCTATTATATACTTCTTTGCACTCACTAAATAACACACTTCCATTTTACACAAACCTACCCACACTCACTATATTATACTCATCCATTACCATTTATTTTAGCCTCTTTAGGGCTCTATGTGCTCTGACCCTTTTCTAGGGCATCTGTTTTTGGCCCCACGCAGGCACCATTTCAGTGGTCCTC
This sequence comes from Rhinoderma darwinii, assembly GCF_050947455.1. NCBI lineage: Eukaryota > Metazoa > Chordata > Amphibia > Anura > Rhinodermatidae > Rhinoderma > Rhinoderma darwinii. Next base: position 650,827 of record NW_027461949.1, on the reverse strand, counting down.
GGGCACTATTTATATAGTCCTTACTCGGGAACCATTTCTATGGTCTTCATCTAGGTACCATTTATTTTGCCTCTTTAGGGCTCTCTTTGTTTTGGCCCTTTTCTAGGGCATCATCTGTTTTTGGCCACACGCAGGCACCATTTCAGTGGTCCTCGGGCACTATTTATATGGTCCTTTCTCGGGCACCATTTCTATGGTCCTCATTTGGGTACCATTTATTTTGGCCTCTTTAGGGCTCTATTTGTTTTGACCCTTTTCTAGGGCATCTGTTTTTGGCCACACGCAGGCACCATTTCAGTGGTCCTCGGGCACTATTTGTATAGTCCTTTCTCAGGAACCATTTCTATGGTCTTCATCTAGGTACCATTTATTTGGCCTCTTTAGGGCTCTCTTTGTTTTGGCCCTTTTCTAGGGCATCATCTGTTTTTGGCCACACGCAGGCACCATTTCAGTGGTCCTCGGGCACTATTTATATGGTCCTTTCTCGGGCACCATTTCTATGGTCCTCATTTGGGTACCATTTATTTTGGCCTCTTTAGGGCTCTATTTGTTTTGACCCTTTTCTAGGGCATCTGTTTTTGGCCACACGCAGGCACCATTTCAGTGGTCCTCGGGCACTATTTATATAGTCCTTTCTCGGGCACCATTTCTATGGTCCTCATTTGGGTACCATTTATTTTGGCCTCTTTAGGGCTCTATTTGTTTTGACCCTTTTCTAGGGCATCTGTTTTTGGCCACACGCAGGCACCATTTCAGTGGTCCTCGGGCACTATTTATATAGTTCTTACTCAGGAACCATTTCTATGGTCTTCATCTAGGTACCATTTATTTGGCCTCTTTAGGGCTCTCTTTGTTTTGGCCCTTTTCTAGGGCATCATCTGTTTTTGGCCACACGCAGGCACCATTTCAGTGGTCCTCGGGCACTATTTATATGGTCCTTTCTCGGGCACCATTTCTATGGTCCTCATTTGGGTACCATTTATTTTGGCCTCTTTAGGGCTCTATTTGTTTTGACCCTTTTCTAGGGCATCTGTTTTTGGCCACACGCAGGCACCATTTCAGTGGTCCTCGGGCACTATTTATATAGTCCTTACTCGGGAACCATTTCTATGGTCTCCATCTAGGTACCATTTATTTGGCCTCTCTAGGGCTCTCTTTGTTTTGGCCCTTTTCTAGGGCATCATCTGTTTTTGGCCACACGCAGGCACCATTTCAGTGGTCCTCGGCCACTATTTATATAGTTCTTACTCAGGAACCATTTCTATGGTCCTCATTTGGGTACCATTTATTTGGCCTCTTTAGGGCTCTCTTTGTTTTGGCCCTTTTCTAGGGCAACATCTCGTTGTAACCTTTCATCTACAGCGTAATCTCGCGAGATTACGCTGTGCTCTACTGTAACTACCATAGACACATTAACGAAGTGCAGGGATTGTGAATAGACATCCCGTGGAATGTCTATTCACTGTCAAAACTGTCTTCGGTATTGTTAATGTGTTAGTATAAGACAGCACATAGCGATCTAAAAGGATCCCTATGCGCTGCCTAAATGAATGGAGAGGAGTGCATGACGCTGATTGGTCAGCGTCATACACTCCTCTGTACAACGCCCACTTGGTCTGAAGTAAAAACACGCCCACTTGGGCATTAAGACACTCATTAGCATAAATCTAAAATCGCTAATAAAGTGGTGAAAATAGATCGTTTTTTTTTAAATAGAAAGCATTACTGTCACCTACATTACAGCGCCGATCTCCTAATGTATGAGATTGGGCACTTATAATGTGGTGACAGAGCCTCTTTAACCCCCTCCCGCTGTGGCCACTTTTGACCTTCCTGACAGAGCCTCATTTTTCAAAGCTGACATGTTTCAATTATGTGGTAATAACTCCAGAATGCTTTCACCTATCCAAGCGATTCTGAGGTTGTTTTCTCGTGACACATTGGACTTTATGTTACTGGCAAAATTTCCCCGATACATTCAGTATTTAATTGTGAAAAACACAAAAATTAGCATTTTTCTCAATTTGAATGTATCTGCTTGTAAGACAGGCAGTTATAACACACAAAAATTTTGCTAATTAACATTCCCCATATGTCTACTTTAGATTGGCCTCTGTTTTTGAAAATCCTTTTATTTTTCTAGGACGTTACAAGGCTTAGAAACTTAGCAGCAATTTCTCACATTTTCAAGAAAATTTCAAAAGGCTATTTTTACAGGGGCCAGTTCAGCTGTGAAGTGGCTTTGAGGTCCTTATATATTAGAAACCCCCAATAAGTCACCCCATTTTAAAAACTGCACCCCTCAAAGTATTCAAAACAGCATTTAGAAAGTTTCTTAACCCTTTAGACATTTCGCAGGAATTAAGGCAAACTAGAGGTGAAATTTACAAAGTTCATTATTTTTTTCCAGAAATTCAATTTGAATCCATTTTTTTTGTACCACAGAAGGTTTTACCAGAGAAATACAACTTAATATTTATTTCCCAGGTTCTGCAGTTTTAGGAAATATCCCACATGTAGCTCTAGTGTGATAAAGGACTGAAGCACCGGCCTCAGAAGCAAATTAGCACCTAGTGGATTTTGGGCCTCCTTTTTATTAGAATATATTTTAGGCACCATGTCAGCTTTGAAGAGGTCTTGTGGAACTAAAACAGTGGAAACTCCCCAAAAGTGACCCCATTTGGGAAACTACACCCCTCAAGGAATTTATTTAGGGGTGTAGCAAGCATTTTGACCCGCCAGTTTTTTTGCAAAAATTTTTGGAACTAAGCCATGAAAATTAAAATCTACATTTTTTACCACAACATTTGTAGAGCAATTTCTCCCGAGTAAAACAATACCCCACATGTGGTAATAAACGGTTGTTTGGACACACGGCAGGGCTGAGAAGGGAAAGAGCGCCATTTGGCTCTTAGAGCTCAAATTTAGCAGGAATGGTTTGCGGAGGCCATGTCTCATTTGCAAAGCCCCTGAGGGGACAAAACAGTGGAAACCCCCAACAAGTGACCCCATTTTGGAAACTACACCCCATGAGGAAATTATCTAGGGGTATAGTGAGCATTTTGACCCCACAGGTTTTTTGCAGACATTTTTGGAAGTAGGCTGTGTAAATGAAAATCGCATTTTTTTCAAATAAAATGTAGGCTTAGCTATTTTTTTTTTCATTTCCACAAGGACTAAAGGAGAAAATGCACCATAAAATTTGTAAAGAAATTTCTCCCGAGTAAAACAGTACCCCACATGTGGTAATAAATGGCTGTTTGGACACACGGCGAGGCTGAGAAGGGAAAGAGCGCCATTTGGCTTTTGGAACTCAAATTTAACAGGAATGGTTTGCGGAGGCCATGTTGCATTTGCAAAGCCCCTGAGGGGACAAAACAGTGGAAACCCCCAACAAGTGACCCCATTTTGGAAACTACACCCCATGAGGAAATTATCTAGGGGTACAGTGAGCAGTTTGACCCTACAGGCGTTTTACAGAACTTATTGGAAGTAGGCCGTAAAAATGAAAATCTACATTTTTTTCAAAGAAAATGGACTTAAGAAGAAAAATCATTTGTAAAGCAATTTCTCCCGAGTAAAACAATACCCCACATATGGTCATAAACATCTGTTTGGACACACGGTAGGGATCAGAATGGAAGGAGCACCATTTGGATTTTGGAATGGTTTCTGGGCGCCATGTCACATTTGCTGAGCCCCTGTAGTACAAGTAGTCATTTGTGTTGCACATGATTAGAAATTCCCATGTAGCCCCAACCTAAAGCATAAAGTTCCTTCATGGGCAAAGCTGCCAACAAAAATAGGTATTTCCCATGATGCAGTAAAGTGATTTGGAAGGATATGGGGGCTGTAGATGGGATCTGCTCCCAATCGTACACGCATTCTCATATGTCTCACTATAGAGACTCTCTTCATGTAAGGGGCAGACATTACAAGATATCTGCAACCCCGGCATTATTCCCCATGTAGAAGATCATTCCCACAAAAATCCTTCATGTGTCTACAACTGTCCATAAAAGAGAGTCATTCATTCCTAAATATGTCACCAATCTTTCCTGATTACACCATTTTATGGGTGCAACACGTCCGGCCATGTGTAGCAGTATACATATATACTCTATGTGAATAACGCAGACAATACATTCATATTAAATAGTCACCTACCTCTTGTAACTTACCTGTTCACCACATAGGAGTAGGACTGATGACATCATATGAAGACACGTCATCTCTAAAAAGGGAAGAAAAAACAGTAAATAGATTGTAAATAAAAATAATAATTCTCAGTTAGACCCCGTTTACACAGAGTTTTTTTGCAGGCAGAAAAATCTGCCTCAAAATTCATTCAGGAATGGAAAATCTGCCTGCAAATTCTTGCCGCTATTTTCGTGGCCTTTTTCGCTGCATTTTTCGGGTAAAAAACGGCGGAAAGAAAGAGTATGCCGCTTTTTTGTAACACAAGCGGCTGAAAGCCGCCGCGGAAAAAACGCCTCCGCCTCCCATTGAAATCAATGGGAGGTGGTTTGGGACTTTTTTTTACACTAAATCTGATACGGTTTCCGCATAAAAAAACTTTGTGTGAACTGGGCCTTACAGATGTGTTAACCCTTAACTTGCATCAAGTTATACAATGTATCATAATACCAATTCAATACAATCTCGTGCCATCTAGCAAAAAAAAGCAACATACACTTGTTTTTAACATGGGAGTCTATGGGCGACATATGGCATCCGTCGGAGTAAATACTTTCTTTTACATCTTCGTTTAACATCTCCCGCCATATATCTCGGGTTAGGCCCCATGCACATGACCGTATTTTCATCTATCCGTAAATACTGTCGGTAAATACGAATCCGTAGTCATCTGTATATATATGGAACGATATCCGCAAATACGGTCTGTAGTGCATCCGTATTTGATCCGTATATACGTATACGTAAAAAAAAAGGGAGGCTGCAAATGATGTCACTAACATGTTGCTTAGCAACGCTTCTGTAAATACGGATGGTTTATGCATACACATCCGTAGCCGTCCATATATACGGAAGCGCCCATAGGCTTCTATGGGAGAGTGGCAGGTTCTATCATTTTTTCAGCAAAAATACAGAAAGGTGTCCGTGGCCAATAGAAATGAATGGGTCCGTAATTACGGATGAAAAATACGGTCGTTTGCATGGGGCCGAAGACATAAGTTAAAGAGGCTCTGTCACCAGATTTTGCAATCCCTATCTGCTATTGCAGCAGATCGGCGCTGCAATGTAGATTACAGTAACATTTTTATTTTTAAAAAACGAGCATTTTTGACCAAGTTATGACCACTTTTGTATTTATGCAAATGAGGCTTTCTAAAGTCCAACTGGGCGTGTTTACAGTAAAAGTACAACTGGGCGTGTATTGTGTGTTACATCGGGGCGTGTTTACTACTTTTACTAGCTGGGCGTTCTGACGAGAAGTATCATCCACTTCTCTTCATTACCACCCAGCTTCTGGCAGTGCAGACACAGCGTGTTCTCCAGAGATCACGCTGTGTCGTCACTCACTTCCTGCCCCAGGTCCTGCATCGTGTCGGACGAGCGAGGACACATCGGCACCAGAGGCTACAGTTGATTCTGCAGCAGCATCGGCGTTTGCAGGTAAGTCGATGTAGCTACTTACCTGCAAACGCTGATGCTGCTGCAGAATCAACTGTAGCCTCTGGTGCCGATGTGGCCGACACGATGCAGGACCTGGGGCAGGAAGTGAGTGACGTCACAGCGTGATCTCTCGAGAACACGCTGTGTGTCTGCACTGCCAGAAGCTGGGTGGTAACGAAGAGAAGTGGATGATGCTGATTCGTCAGCATCATACACTCCCATTCCTAACGCCCAGCTAGTAAAAGAAGTAAAAATGCCCAGATGTAACACACAATACACGCCCAGTTGTACTTTTACTGTAAACACGCCCAGTTGTACTTTTGCAAGCCTCATTTGCATAAATACAAAAATGGTCATAACTTGGCCAAAAATGCTCGTTTTTTTAAAAATAAAAACGTTACTGTAATCTACATTGCAGCGCCGATCTGCTGCAATAGCAGATAGGGGTTGCAAAATCTGGTGACAGAGCCTCTTTAAGGAAGGACACTTCTGTATATCTGCCCAGAGAAAACCCAGACAACTGTTGTCACCCAAATTGTCCACACTCCTGAATGGCAAGACTGCTTAGTAATGTAACGCTACAGTATGGTGAGGTGACATATCACTTCATAACTAGACAGATTTACTATTTATATAGAGATATGATAAAATCAATGCTACGGGGGCTGAAGGGAGGCAGAAAAGAAGAACGTTTTGCTACTGAGTTATTTCCTGTTAACCCTTTCCTGTCGCTGCACTGGCTATTTATGTAAAGGAAAGGGTATTTAAATATGGCGCCTGCTCAGGAGCAGAGCGGGCGTCATAGCCGCTGGGTCTCTGCTGTGTAACACCGGCTCACACGCGGCAAGATGGTGGGAGCCGGTGTGTTCCTCTAGCAGCTGGCCGCCTTGTGAACGCTCCCAGCCCTGCTATAGGAAGATTGCTATTAGGACCTGCCTGTGGCAGGTCTCAATAACAAAGTACTGATTTCACCATAGACTGCAATACTGTGATATTGCAGTCTATGGCACAAGCGATCCAATGATCGCAGGTACAAATCCCCTAGAGGGGCTAAAAAACAATAAAAATAATTCCCTAGATCACAATATAAAAATAAACATAAACACATTAGGTATCCCTGCGTCCGAAAATACCCAAACTATAATAATATAAAAATATTTATCCAATATGGTGAACACCGTAGCGTGAAAAAAAATAAATGTCTGAATCGCTATTTTTTTGCCACTACAACCGCCCACAAAATTTTATGAAGTGTTTGAAATGCCCGATATTCCCCAAAATGGTATCAATAAAAACCACATCTTTCCACGTACAAAAAGACGCCTTACACAGCCCTGTACACAGAAATATAAAAACGTTATTATGGGGGTCACAATATGGTGCAAATATTTTTTTAAAACTTTGTCGTTTTTTTAAAGGTAATAAAACATAACAAAAACGATATAAATTTGGTATCACCGCGATCGTACTGACCCTCAGAATAAAGGTAACACGTCACTTTCACTGTACAGTGAACACCGTAAAAACGAAATCCATAAGAAAATGCCGGCCTGCTGTTTTTTTCCAATTCCACTCCATTCTAAAAAAAAATTCCAGCTTCCCAGTACATCACACATAATATTAACCCCTTCCCTCTTTAGCCACTTTTGACCTTCCTGACAGAGCCTCATTTTTCAAATCTGACATGTTTCCCTTTATGTGGTAATAACTTCGGAATGCTTTAACCTATCCAAGCGATTCTGAGATTGTTTTCTCATGACACATTGGACTTTATGTTACTGGCAAAATTTGCTCGATACATACAGTATTTAAATGTGAAAAACACCAAAATGTAACGAAAAATTGCAAAAATTAGCATTTTTCTAAATTTAAATGTATCTGCCTGCAGATAGTAATACCACACACAATTATTGCTAATTAACATCCCCCATATGTCTACTTTAGATTGGCCTCGTTTTTTGAACATCCTTTTATTTTTCTAGGATATTACAAGGCTTAGAACTTTAGCAGCAATTTCTCACATTTTCAAGAAAATTTCAAAAGGCTATTTTTACAGGGGCCAGTTCAGTTGTGAAGCGGCTTTGAGGTCCTTAGATCTTAGAAACCACCAAAAAGTCACCCCATTTTAAAAACTTCACCCCTCAAAGTATTCAAAACAGCATTTAGAAAGTTTCTTAACCCTTTAGACGTTTCACAGGAATTAAACAAAAGTAGAGGTGAAATTTACAAACTAAATTTTTTGTTGTTGCAGAAATTAATTTTTAATCCATTTTTTTTGTAACACAAAGTTTAACCAGAGAAACGCAACTCAATATTTATTGCCCAGGTTCTGCAGTTTTAGGAAATATCTCACATGTGGTCCTAGTGTGCTAATGGACTGAAGCACCGGCCTCAGAAGCAAAGGAGCAACTAGAGGATTTTGGGGTCTCCTTTTTATTAGAATATATTTTAGGCTTCACGTCAGTTTTGAAGGGCTCTTGTGGTACCAAAACAGTGGAAACACCCCAAAAGTGACCCCATTTGGGAAACTACACCCCTCGAAGGAATTTATTTAGGGGTATAGTGAGAAATTTGACAAGACAGTTTTTTTGCAGAAATTTTTGGGAAGTAGGCTGTGAAAATGAAAATCTACATTCTTTCAAATAAAATGTAGGTTTAGCAAATTTTTTTTTATTTCCAAAAGGACTAAAGGAGAAAAAGCACCGCAACATTTGTAGAGCGATTTCTCCCGAGTAAAAGAATACTCCACATGTGGTCATAAACGTCTGTTTGGACACACGGCAGGGCTTAGAAGGGAAAGAGCGCTATTTGACTTTTGGAGCTCAAATTTAGCAGGAATGGTTTGCGGAGGCCATGTCGCATTTGCAAAGCCCCTGAGGGACCAAAACAGTGGAAACCCCCCACAAGTGGCCCCATTTTGGAAACTTCACCCCTTGAGGAAATTATATAGGGGTATAGTGAGCATTTTGACACTGCAGGTTTTTTGCAGAAATTATTGGAAGTAGGCTGTGAAAATGAAAATCTATATTCTTTCAAAGAAAATGTAGGTTTAGCTAATTTTTTCTCATTTCCACAAGGATTAAAGGAGAAAAAGCACCGCATAATTTGTAAAGCAATTTCTCTAGAGTAAAACAATACCCCACATGTGGCAATAAATTGCTGTTTGGACACACGGCAAGGCTTAGAAGGGAAGGAACTCCATTTGGCTTTTGGAGCTCAAATTTAGCAGGAATGGCCAGGACACATTTTCAGAGCCCTTGAGGGGACAAAACAATGAAAACGCCAAAAAAGTGACCCCATTTTGGAAACTACACCCCTTGAAGATCTACGTGTGTGGTGATCATTTTGACCCCCACAGGTGTTTCATAGAATTTATTAGAATTGGGCAGTGAAAATAAAAACAATCCTTTTTCATCAATAAGATGTAGCTTTAGGTCAACATTTTTAATTTTCTCAACAAATAAAGGAAAAAAAGAACCCCCCCCCCCAATTGTTGTAAAGCAATTTCTCCTGAGTACGGCAATACCCCATTTGTGGTCATAAACTGCTGTTTGGGCACATGGCAAGGAACAGAAGAGAAGGAGCGGCATTTCGCTTTTGGAGCCCAGATTTTGCTGGATTGGTTTCTTGACACCATGTCACTTTTGCAAAGCCCCTAAGGTACCAGTACAGTGGAAACTACCCAAAAGTGACTCCATTTGTGATACTACACCCCTTCAGGAATTAATCTAGGGGTGTAGTGAGCATTTTGATCCCACAGCTGTTTCATAGATTTTATTTGAATTGGGCAGTGAAAATAAAAATTACATTTTTTTTCCCAATAAGACGTAGCTTTAGCTCAAAAATTTTCATTTTCTCAAAAAATAAAGTAGAAAAAGAACCCAAAATTTGTTAAGCAATTTCTCCCGACTACGGCAATACCCCATATGTGGTTATAAACTCATTTTTGGGCACACAGCAGGGCTCAGAAGGGAAGGAGCGCAATTTAGCTTTCGGAGTACAGATTTTGCTGGATTGGTTTCTGGTCGTTATGTCGCATTTGCAAAACCCCTGTGGGACCAAAACAGTGGAAACCCCCCCAAAAGTGATCCCCATTTTGGAAACTACACCCCTCAATGCATTTACATAGTGGTGTAGTGAGCATGTTAACTCTGCAGCTGTTTTGCATAAATTAGTGTGCACTCGATATTGCAGAGTAAAAATGGGATATTTTCCATAGATATGCCAATATGTGGTGCCCAGCTTGTGCCACCATAACAAGACCGTGCTCTAATTATTATGCTGTGTTTCCCGGTTTTAGAATCACCCTACATGGGGCCCTAATCTTTTGCCTGGACATTTGACAGGGCTCATTGCGAGAGTACCATGCGAAATTGAGGCCTAATTTGGCGATTTACACAGAATTGGTTCACAATTTCAGAGGCTCAGATGGGAAATAATAAAATAAACCACCCAGAAGTGACCCCATTTTAGAAACTACACCCCTCGAGGCATTTAGTAAGGGGTGTAGTGAGCATTTTCACACCACAGGTTTTTTCCATAAATAAATGTGCTGCGTATGGTGCAAAGTAAAAATAATTTTTTTTCCCCAGAATTGCCAATTCAGTGGCAAGTATGTCGTGCCCAGCTTAGGACACTGTAGACACACACCCCAAAAATTGTTAAAAGGGTTCTCCCGGGTATGGCGGCGCCATATATGTGGAAGTAAACTGCTGTTTGGGCACACTGTAGGGCTCAGATGGGTGGGAGCGCCATTTGGCTTTTGAAGCGTAGATTTTGCTTGGTAGTAGTTTTGTTTGAGTATTACTGGTGTTTCCATTTATAATGTGGGGGTACATGTAAGCTGGGCAGAGTACATCAGGGGCATAGTCAGGTGGCATAATAATGGGGTAAAAAAACAATAAAATGATCCATAGATGTGTGTTACGCAGTGAAGCCATCCTTTCTGCACAGGCCAGTGTCGCACTGATATATGGCGTCCTTTCTTATCCCCCTTTGGTCCACACTCCGCACCTTTGCAGTCTGTGGAATTTTGCTGGGAAGTGTTGTCCTGGTATAATACGGGCACCCTCGCTTCTAGCAGATATGTTTGGGTCCCCCCTTCATGGTTCAATAATTTGAGGGCCCTGATAAATCCTATCTTGAAACAGATGAAATGTTCCCCTCTGATCTGCACAACTGCATGTTTTTATTTCCTGACTTATTGGAGCCATAACTAATTTTATTTTTTCATAGACGTAGTGGTATGAGGGCTGTTTTTTTGAGGGACAAGCTGTAGTTATTATTGGTACCATTTTGGGGTACATGCGACTTTTTGATCACCTTTTATCCTATTTTTTGAGAGGCAAGGTGACCAAGAAACAGCAATTCTGCCATAGTTTTTTTAGGGTTTTAGGGTTTATACAGTGTTCACCATGCGTTATAAATTACCTGTTAACTTTATTCTGCGGGTCGGTACGATTCCGGCGATACCTAATTTATGGCACTTTTTTATGTTTTACAACTTTTTGCACAATAAAATTACTTTTGTAAAAAGAATGTATTTTTTCTGTCGCCAAGTTGTGAGAACCAAATATGTATGGCTTTATTTATTTTTTTCAATAATAAAGGACTTGATAAGGCCTCATTCACACGGCAGGGTTTCCCGTCCGGGTGCCGGCCGTTCATAAATCGGCCGGCACCCGGCTGCATTAGGAATGATAGACCCCTAATGGGGCTATTCACACGACCGATTTTTTGACGGCCGGAAAATCCGGCCGTCAAAAAATAGGACATGCTCTATCTTTGCCCGGACACCCGGCCGCCCGGCTCCCATAGAAGTCTATGGGGCCGGGTATTACACGGCCATCACCGGAATGTGTTCCGAGTGATGGCCGGGTTTCCCGGCGCTTGCGCTCTATCTCCTCCTCCTCACAGCGCAGAGTGCATGTGAGGAGGAGGAGTTGATGCCATTCTGACGAATGGCATCGCTGCACACTGTGTTGCAGGGCCGGGGTGTACAGCAGGTGGAGGGAGCGCTGCGCTGGCTCCCTTCCCCTGCTTGTTAAAAGCACCCTGGCTCGGCGACACCTTAGATGGCGCCGCTAGTAGCAGCAGCTGCTGCGGCTGCTACTACTGCAGCGACGCCACTATAGCAGAGCGGGGAGGTATCTCCCCGCTCTGCTATGTGCTAGCCGCACTTTAGCTCCTTGAAGGAGCGGAATCCCCGTGTGTTCGGGGATTCCGCTCCTGGACAGAGCGCTTGATGTCTCTGTCCATATCTGGGCAGTGACATCAGGGGAAACTCCTGAAGCGGAATCCCCGAACACATGGGGATTCCCCTTCAGGAGCTGCCGCTGATGTCACTGTCCGGATCTGCCCGGCCCGGCACGGATGCATAACTTTATGCAAACCGGCCGGGCAGAATGGCCGATTTTACCGGCCGGCACTCGGGCTCGGACCCGACCCGGTCGTGTGAATCCCGCCTAAGGGAAAAAGGGCGATTGTGTTTTATGTTATTACTTAAAACTTTTATTATATTTTTTACAACTTTTTTTACACTTTACTTTAGTCCCGATAGGGGACTTGAAGGTCCAACTGTCAGATTTTTTTTTCTAATACATTGCACTACCTACGTAGTGCAATGTATTAGATCTGTCAGTCATTCACTGACAGCAAGCCGATTAGGCTTTGCCTCCGAGCGGGGCCTAATCAGCTTCCGTAATGGCAAACAGGAGGCCATTGTTAGGTCTCCTGGTGTCATAGTAGCAGTCGGCAGTTGTGCGATTGCAGGGCACAGCTGCCGATCTGCTAGCAACCACAAAGATCCAGCGATCGGATCTGATCGCTGCATCTGAGGGGTTAATGGCAGGGATCAGCGCTAGCTCCAGTTCCTGCCGTTACATGTGGATGTCAGCTGTAACATAAAGCTGATATCCACCGCTGATGGCTCCGGCTCATCTCCTGAGCCGGCGCCATCTTGCCGGCAGCTACGGAAGCCTTTCAGGCCACGCCTCCGGGCGGAGGCTGGAAGTTTTCCGTGCTAGGCACACCGGGAGGCCACTATTAGGCCTCCGGTTGCCATTGCAGCCACCGACACCCCAGCGATTTCATTGCTGGGGTGTCGATGAGATGCAAACACCTTTAATGTAGCCATCGCTTTTGACGGCTGCATTTAAGGGGTTAATGTCGGGGATCGAAGTTAACTTCGGTCCCGCCGTTACAGCAGGATGTCAGCTGTCAGATACAGCTGACATCCGGGGATGATGGCACCGACTCAGCTTCTGAGCCGGTGCCAAACATTTGGCGTAAGTACACGACATTTTGCGGGAAGCACTGGCTTTCCATGTCGTATACTTAAGACAAATTCGGGAAGGGGTTAAATAGCACCATTAGAAAGTACAACTTGTCCCATAAAAATTAAACCCACACATGGCCGTGTCAACAAAAAAATAAAAAAGTTATTACTCTTGGAAGGCAGGGCGAAAAAAAAAAAGCATAAAAACGAAAATCAGTCTGGTCCTCAAAGGGTTAAAGGGCTATTCCAGTTTCTGCGAATAAAAATTATTTTTTGTATAAAGGAAAGATATAACATTTTTCAATATACTTTCTGTATTATTTCCTTACGATTTTAAGATCTCTTCTTGCTGTCATTGAATAGTAATGTACATTTTTTTTACTTACATTGGATAAAAATCTGTCAGATGTCAGACCCCAAAATTCAATTCAGACCCCAGACCAGAACCCTAAATTAAGTCAGAACCTGATATTAATACTGTCTCTAGACCAGACACCTGAATATATTCAGACCCCTGACTAGACCCCAAATTCAATTAAGACACCAGACCCAGAGCGGCCATTAGTAGTATCTGGGCCCTGTACTGACAAATGGTTAGGGCCCCTTTGGCTCCCAACCTCCATTGTTTACTTTTGGTGGAGACTTGGGTATTACATGATCCTGCTCCAGTATAATAATTGGGGGATCCCCACACACAGTGCTCCTTGATTTGTGGGTTTATATTGCAGTTCTGTGCTAGAAACAAGTGCTGAATTATCAGAGTGTCTGTATTATTGGATGCCGGATTAAAGGAATTACACTTTATGTTTATATTAACACACAAGCTGTAGAGATATGAACATTATATACACAACATATATACAGCGTGGCTGCGGGGGAGGGGGGGCTGCTCTGTGTAATGACGGCCATGTGGTGTAATAGAGTATATGGACAGGGGGTGTATAAAGCAGATAGACCCTATAAGTGAGCAGGTGAGAGGGGTAAAGACAAGGAGAATTGTGGGTAAACCAGTGGGCGGACAGGTGTGAAGCTCCACCCCCGCTCTCACCTGTCTTACAGGAAACCTCCGGCCACAGATGAAGACTTCCCAGCGCTCCTGAATCCTCCGCTGCGGTATCTGGGTGACGTCTTTCTGTTCAGGGCTCGGCCGTTTGCTGTACTGACGTCTCCTGCCTCCTAATGCAGAAGCAGGAGGGTCTGTCACACGGGAGGACTTGATGGAGGGGCTGCTCGGTCCTCTGGTCTGGACGCTGCTGCCGTCCCCTCGTCCTCATTTCCATGGAGTGATTGTCACCCCCAGAATCATGGAACTGCTGAATAGTGACGTCACTGGGAGGTCCTGAAGCTCCGGCGTCTGCAGAAATGGAGGGATCGCAGGTCCTTGTGCAGCTTCACTCAGATCCAGATAAGATAAAACCGCTCTCCTGCAGGAGTGTCCCCATAATCCAGCGCTTTTATTATCTCCCCTGTGGACATGTCCTGGCGTCTTCTTGTTATAGTCACCGGACGTCTGATTTACCCTCTAACACTGAGATGTCGGCTTCTGATCAGAGTTATGGCGCTCTACCTGCCCCCGATATGTCACCTGAATGGCGCCGTTCTGGAGATCCCCCGCTGTCCTCTACTAGGCCGCAGCTGAAGCCGGTAATAACCATGACAACAGAGCAGCGTTGCCATGAGCCACCCAGGAGCTCGTATAGGAAATATTACAACTGCCATTACCAGTGAGCGGAGATATTGGAAGAGATTTATTAGAAGGGTATGTTCACACGGCGGGGGTCCGTAACGGCTGAAATTACGGGGATGTTTCAGCCTGAAAACATCCCCGTAATTTCAGCCGTACCGGCATGTGCAGGCGCTTGAACGCCGCGTCAATTACGGCCGTAATTAGCGCTGCTATTCATTGGAGTCAATGAATAGCGGCTCCAATTACGGCCAAAGAAGTGACAGGTCACTTCTTCTACGCGGGCGTCTATTTACGCGCCGTCATTTGACAGCGGCGCGTAAATATACGCCTCGTGTGAACAGACAAACGTCTGCCCATTGCTTTCAATGGGCAGATGTTTGTCAGCGCTATTGAGGCGCTATTTTCGGGCGTAATTCGGGGCAAAAACGCCCGATTTATGTCCGTAAATAGGCCGTGTGAACATACCCTTAGTGTCATGAGGAACATTGTACATAATAAATGACTTGTGACGCGTTTCTCTTCTTTACGACACCTCATGACTGACATTTATATGCACCCCAAAAAATTGGACAGCTGCGTGTATGGTAAAATAAAAAAAAGCCCATAGTTCCCTGGAAATTCCCCGCTGCTCCAGCGCCGATGACCCTGTGGTCTCCCGCCAGTCTCTGTTTTATTTCCTCAAAACCTGGACAACCCCTTCATTTGTGAGAATTGAGAACCTCCAAGAAGAAAGGCCGAAATAAAGCGCTTAAAGAGGCTCTGTCACCACATTATAAGTGGCCTATATTGTACGTGATGTGATCGGCGCTGTAATGTGGATCACAGCAGTGTTTTTTTATTTCGAAAAACGATCATTTTTGACGGAGTTATGACCTATATTAGCTTTATGCTAATGAGTCTCTCAATGGACAACTGGGCGTGTTTTACTATATGACCAAGTGGGCGATCACATCATGTACAAGATAGACCACTTATAATGTGGTGACAGCGCCTCCTTAAGGTTTGTCTCATGAAGAACAGCCTCTTCTGCAATCAGGGTATGATCACACAGAGTGTTTTCAGGCGTATTTTGGGGCGTTTAC
The DNA here is from genome assembly GCF_050947455.1 of Rhinoderma darwinii. Classification (NCBI taxonomy): domain Eukaryota; kingdom Metazoa; phylum Chordata; class Amphibia; order Anura; family Rhinodermatidae; genus Rhinoderma; species Rhinoderma darwinii. The sequence continues at coordinate 635,145 of NW_027461949.1, read as the reverse complement.
GCATCGAAAAATGCCTGAAAAAAATGGAAGAACGCCAGCAAACATCTGCCCATTGATTTCAATGGGAAATACGGCGTTCTGTTCCAACGGGGCGTTTTTTTACGCCTCGTTTTCCAAAATAAGGGTATTCCTTTAACATGGAATATGCTGCGATCACTTTTTGAGTCATACCTGCCATACCTGCCCACAGGTTGTGTGTGTTATTGCAGCCCTGCCTCTTTTACTACAATGAAGCTGAGCTGCAATACCAGGCACGACCCATGGACAAGTGTGGCGCTGTTTTTGGAAGAAAGCAGCCATGTTTTTCTAATCCTGGACAACTTCTTTAACCCTTCCCTGTCAAGATGGGAATCTCATACGTCCCGGCAGGAAGGCACCTTGGTAGACAAGGACGAATAAATCAGGAACCAACATGAAGTTTAACCCCTTCCCGACATTTGACGTATCCATACGCCAAAGTCGGGAAGGGGAAGTATGGAACAGGCTCACGGAGTGAACCCGCTCCATACGATGCCGGTGTATATGTATATGACACTCGTGCACGATCCCGCTTGTTTAACTCGTTAAATGCCGCGGTCAATAGCGACCACAGCATTTAAATCGTTAGAAAGAGGGGGCGACCCCCTCTAACAGCTCATCACGCCCCCCCCCCGCAATGCAATCGTGGAAAGCGGCAGTTATGGGAGCACTCGTTGGCACTTTTATGGTAGCACTGGATGACAGTGTTATGGGAGCACTGTGGTTGGCACTGTTATGGGAACACTGTACTTGGCACTGCTGTAGGAGCACTGTGGTTGGCACTGGTATGGAGACACTGTGGCTGTCATTTATTATGAGGGCAATGTGGTATTTCGTTGCACTGTGAATGTCCTTAACCCCTTCCCGCTCCTGGACGTACTATTAGGTCATGGTAGCTGTATCGTTCGCGCTCCATGACCTAATAGTACGTCTCGGGAGTAACGGCCATTTCGGCCGTCCTCCCGACACATACAAGAGCTGTGACAGCTGCTGTGTCGTACAGCAGCTGCCGCAGCTCCTACAGCGGGGACCGATCGCTGTGTCCCCGCTGATTAACCCCTTAAAAGCCGCGTTCAATAGTGATCGCGGCTTTTTAGGGGTTAAGCTACAATCGCCGGCCTGCTACACGATAGCGGCCGGCGATTGTAACTATGGCAACCGGACACCAAACAATGGCGTCCGGCTATGCCATCGACAAAGTCAGGACCCACTATGCTTGCTGTCAGTGAGTAGATGACAGCTCTAATACACTGCACTACGCATGTAGTGCAGTGTATTAGAATAGCGATCAGGACCTCCTGCCCTCATGTCCCCTAGTGGGACAAAGTAATAAAGTTAAAAAAAAGTACAAAAAAGATGTGTAAAAATAAGAAAATAAAAGATGCAAAAGTAATAAAAGTAAAAATCCCCCTTTTTACCTTATCAGTCCTTTATTATTAATAAAAATAGATAAATAAACAAATAAACTATACATAATTGGTATTGCCGCGTCCGTAACGGCCTGAACTACAAAATGATTTCATTATTTATCCCGCGTGGTGAACGCCGAAAAGAAAATAATAATAAACCGTACCAGAATCACAATTGTTTGGTCACTTCACCTCCCAAAAAATGGAATAAAAAGACATCAAAAAGTCGCATGTACCGAAAAATGGTACTGATGGAAACTACAGTTCGTTACGCAAAAAATAAGTCCTCGCACGGCTTTATTGATGGAAAAATATAAAAGTTCTGGCTCTTAGAATAAGGAAACACAAAAAGTGAATGATTTTTTACAAAACGTATTTTATTGTGCAAACGCCATAAGACATAAAAAAAAAACTATAAACATCTGGCATCGCCGTAATCGTATCGCCCCGCAGAATAAAGTGAATATGTCATTTATAGCTCACGGTGAACGCTGTAAAAAAAATAGAATAAAAAAACAATAGTAGAATTGCTGTTTTTTAGTCACCGCGCCACCTAAAAATAGAATAAAAACTGATCCAAAAGCCGCATGCACCCCAAGAAAACTACAATGGATTCCTCAAGGGGTCTAGTATCCAAAATGGGGTCATTTTTGGGGGATTCCGCTGTTTTGGCACCACAAGACCTCTTCAAACCGGACATGGTGCCTAATAAAAAAGAGGCCTCTAAATCCACTATTTTATTGCTTCGGAGGCCGGTGCTTCAGTCCATTACCGCACTAGGGCCACATGTGGGATATTTCTCAAAACTGCAGAATCTGGGCAATAAATATTGAGGTTTCTCTGGTAAAACCTTTTGTGTTATAGAAAAAAAAGGTATAAAAATGATTTTCTGACAAAAATAAATATGTCAATTTCACCTCTACTTTGCTCTAAATTCCTGTGAAACACCTAAAGTGTTCATAAACTTTCTAAATGCTGTTGTGAATACTTTGAGGGGTCTAGTTTCTAAAATGGGGTGTCTAATATATAGGCCCCTCAAAGCAACATCAGAACTGAACTGGAACCTAAAAAAAAAAAAATCCTAATGAGCATTGGCTACTCCAAGATGACCCCAGTTTTGACCGTTTGTATAAACGGAGACCCCTATTAGACCGTTTCAGTGCCCGGTTTTCCCAAGCATACACCCCCGAGAAGTGTATTTCTATTGATGAGTCCTTGGTACATTTTAAAGGGAGGCTTCAATTCCTCGAGTACCTGCCGGGTAAGAGGGCAAGGTATGGCGTGAAGATGTGTAAGCTGTGTGAGTGCATCAGGGTATACCTACAGATTTAGGATACATGAAGGGAAGGGCACCAGTATTCAGCCCCCAGAATGCCCCCCCCCCCCCTTACTGGGAGCTATGCAAAAATTGTGTGGGATTTGGTGCACCCACTGCTGGACCAGGGTTACCACCTCTACCTGGATAATTTTTATACCAGCGTCCCACTCTTCAAGTGCCTCGCTTCCAGAAGTCCGGCGGCATGCGGCACTGCTAGAACAAATCTGAGAGGCCTCCCTAAGACTCTGCAGGGCAAACACTCAGAAGGGGTGAGAGCAGGGCACAATCTAGCAGCAACAGATTGTGTGTCAAGTACAAGACAAGAGAGATGCCACACCAGTACCCATGTACCTGTACGAGGTACCAGTACAGAGACCCCTAAACCAGACTGCATCCTGGACTACAATAGGTACATGGGAGGGGTGGACTTGTCAGATCAAGTCCTGAAGCCCTACTGCGCCATGCGGTGTGGTATGAGAAGCTGGCCGTGCACATCATACAGATGGCATTGTACAATGCGTACGTGCTACGTCCATGTACAGGCCAGACGGGAACTTTCCTGGAATTTCAAGAGGTGGTTATCAAGAAACTAATTTTTAGGGACCAAGAAGGGGGGACACCCAGTACTTCTGGAAGCAAGGCCACACGCATCGTACCAGGGCAACACTTTCCAGGAGAAGTTCCCCAAACTGGCAAGAAAGGAAAAAGTCAAAAGAGGTACAAAGTCTGCTATAAGAGGGGTATGAGGGAGGACACAATATATCAATGTAACGCGTGTCCCGAAAAACTAAGGCTCCGTATGAAAGAGTGCTTCAAAATGTATCATACATCACTTGATTTTTAATCTACCCCAGTTTTACTTACCCTGATGCACTCCGCACAGATTATCCCCCTTATCTTTCCCTTCTGAGCCCTGCCGTGTGCCCAGGCAGCTGATAACAGCCACATTGAGGGTATTGCCATATCCGTGAGAACCCACATTACAGTTTATGGGGTGTATGTCCCGGTAAAAATGCTCACTACACCTCTAGATGAATGCCTTAAGGGTGTAGTTTTTAAAATTGGGTCACTTCTCAGAGGTTTCAACTGTACTGGTACCTCAGGGGCTTCTGCATTACATGACTTTGCACCAGAAAATCCCCAGTAGACCAAATGGTGGTCCTTTCCTTCTGAGCCCTCCCATGAGCCCAAATGTCAGTTTATCACCACAAATTGGACATTGCCGCACTCAGGACAAATTTGGCAACAAAATTGGGTATTTTATTTCTTGTGAAAATAATATATTTTGAGCTAAAAAAAACATATTATTGGAAAAAATTATATTTTTTTAAATTCCGAGCCCAATTCAAATAAGTTCTGTGAAGAAACTATGGGGGTCTAAATGGTCACATAACCCATCATTTAATTCCTTGAGGGGTGTAGTTTCCAAAATGGGGTCACTTCTGGTGGGTTTCCATTGCTTTGATACCTCTGGGGCTCTGCAAATGCGACATGGCACCCAAAAACCAAACCAGCAAAATCTGGACTCCAAAGAACACACAGCGCTCCTTCCCTTCTGAGGCCTCCCATGGGCTCAAACGGCAGTTTATCTCCACAAATGGGGTATTGCTTCACTTAGTAGAAATTGGGCAAAAAAATGGTGTATTTTGTTCCCTGTGAAAATAAGAAATTATGATAAAAAATTACATGTTATTGGAAAAAATTTCATTTTTTTTATTTCACAGCCCAATTCAAATAGGTGCTGTGAAAAAACTGTGCAGTCTAAATGGTAAAAACAACCATAAATGAATTCCTTGAGAGGTGTAGTTTCCAAAATGGGGTCACTTCTGGTGGTTTTCCATTGCTTTGATACCTCTGGGGCCAGGGCCGATTCTAGCTTTTCTGCTGCCTGAGGCGAAAATGGAAATGGCGCCCCCCCCCCCCCCTCCACACAAAAAAAAAAAAAAAATTGTAAGTAAGAAACAACTTGTAAAACGAAACAAAAAAATTAAAGCTGTGTGAACAAAAAAATACATTAGGGCCTGTTCACATCACCGTTCGCTTCTGTTCCGAGGTTCTGTCGGGTGAACCCCGCAACGGAAAGTGAAAGTGACAGCACAGCTTCCGTTTCAGTCACCATTGATCTCAATGTTCATGGAAACATCGCTAATGGCTTCCGTTCGTCACCATTCCGGCTGGTTTCCGGTTTTCCGACGGAATCAATAGCGGAGTCGACTACGGAACGGAATCGAACGGTGATGTGAACAGGCCCTTATTGAACATCATTGTTATAAACTGCAAGGTCTCATAATGCTACAGGCAATTGTGTAGTAAATATCCCTATATTGCCCCAGCTATAAATACTAGTAAAATGACCAGGGCAACGTGTATCCAAAATTCAAAAACAAAAATGAAAGAACAATGTCAGTGTTCAAACTTGTGTCAGGGCTCCTTTAATGGCTCTTTACAGTCAGTATAGTAACACATGCGGCACTTTACAGTCAGTATAGTAACACATGCGGCACTTTACAGTCAGTATAGTAACACATGCGGCACTTTACAGTCAGTATAGTAACACATGCGGCACTTTACAGTCAGTATAGTAACGCACGCTGCACTTTACAGTCAGTATAGTAAAACATGCGGCACTTTACAGTCAGTATAGTAACACATGCGGCACTTTACAGTCAGTATAGTAACGCACGCAACACTTTACAGTCAGTATAGTAACACATGCGGCACTTTACAGTCAGTATTGTAACACATGCTGCTCTTTACAGTCAGTATAGTAACACATGCGGCACTTTACAGTCAGTATAGTAACACAAGCGCCACTTTACAGTCAGTATAGTAACACATGCGGCACTTTACAGTCAGTATAGTAACACATGCAGCACTTTACAGTCAGTATAGTAATACATGCGGCACTTTACAGTCAGTATAGTAACACATGCGGCACTTTACAGTCAGTATAGTAATGCACGCTGCACTTTACAGTCAGTATAGTAACACATGCGGCACTTTACAGTCAGTATAGTAACACATGCGGCAGTTTACAGTCAGTATAGTAACACATGCGGCACTTTACAGTCAGTATTGTAACACATGCTGCTCTTTACAGTCAGTATAGTAACACATGCGGCACTTTACAGTCAGTATAGTAACACATGCAGCACTTTACAGTCAGTATAGTAACACATGCGGCACTTTACAGTCAGTATAGTAACACATGCGGCACTAAACAGTCAGTATTGTAACACATGCTGCTCTTTACAGTCAGTATAGTAACACATGCGGCACTTTACAGTCAGTATAGTAACACATGCGGCACTTTACAGTCAGTATAGTAACACATGCGGCACTTTACAGTCAGTATAGTAACACATGCGGCACTTTACAGTCAGTATTGTAACACATGCTGCTCTTTACAGTCAGTATAGTAACACATGCGGCACTTTACAGTCAGTATAGTAACACATGCAGCACTTTACAGTCAGTATAGTAACACATGCGGCACTTTACAGTCAGTATAGTAACACATGCGGCACTTTACAGTCAGTATAGTAACACATGCTGCTCTTTACAGTCAGTATAGTAACACATGCGGCACTTTACAGTCAGTAAAGTAACACATGCGGCACTTTACAGTCAGTATAGTAATACATGCGGCACTTTACAGTCAGTATAGTAACACATGCTGCTCTTTACAGTCAGTATAGTAACACATGCGGCACTTTACAGTCAGTATAGTAACACATGCGGCACTTTACAGTCAGTATAGTAACACATGCGGCACTTTACAGTCAGTATAGTAACACATGCGGCACTTTACAGTCAGTATAGTAACACATGCGGCACTTTACAGTCAGTATAGTAACACATGCGGCACTTTACAGTAAGTATAGTAACACATGCGACACTTTACAGTCAGTATAGTAACGCACGCTGCACTTTACAGTCAGTATAGTAACACACGCGGCACTTTACAGTCAGTATAGTAACACATGCGGCACTTTACAGTAAGTATAGTAACACATGCGGCACTTTACAGTCAGTATAGTAATACATGCGGCACTTTACAGTCAGTATAGTAACACATGCGGCACTTTACAGTCAGTATAGTAATGCACGCTGCACTTTACAGTCAGTATAGTAACACATGCGGCACTTTACAGTCAGTATAGTAACACATGCGGCAGTTTACAGTCAGTATAGTAACACATGCGGCACGTTACAGTCAGTATTGTAACACATGCTGCTCTTTACAGTCAGTATAGTAACACATGCGGCACTTTACAGTCAGTATAGTAACACATGCAGCACTTTACAGTCAGTATAGTAACACATGCGGCACTTTACAGTCAGTATAGTAACACATGCGGCACTAAACAGTCAGTATTGTAACACATGCTGCTCTTTACAGTCAGTATAGTAACACATGCGGCACTTTACAGTCAGTATAGTAACACATGCGGCACTTTACAGTCAGTATAGTAACACATGCGGCACTTTACAGTCAGTATAGTAACACATGCGGCACTTTACAGTCAGTATTGTAACACATGCTGCTCTTTACAGTCAGTATAGTAACACATGCGGCACTTTACAGTCAGTATAGTAACGCACGCTGCACTTTACAGTCAGTATAGTAACACATGCAGCACTTTACAGTCAGTATAGTAACACATGCGGCACTTTACAGTCAATAAAGTAACACATGCGGCACTTTACAGTCAGTATAGTAACGCACGCTGCACTTTACAGTCAGTATAGTAACACATGCAGCACTTTACAGTCAGTATAGTAACACATGCGGCACTTTACAGTCAGTATAGTAACACATGCGGCACTTTACAGTCAGTATAGTAACACATGCTGCTCTTTACAGTCAGTATAGTAACACATGCGGCACTTTACAGTCAGTAAAGTAACACATGCGGCACTTTACAGTCAGTATAGTAATACATGCGGCACTTTACAGTCAGTATAGTAACACATGCTGCTCTTTACAGTCAGTATAGTAACACATGCGGCACTTTACAGTCAGTATTAGGGATGCACGGTGCATCGAAATTTCGATACTGTTTCGATACTTTGCATCCCTAAACGGTTCGATACCGCTATTTCCTGTATTTCGATACTTCGCTGCGCAGCCGCACAGCTCAGTATAGTAATACATGAATGTATGGGAGCGCGGCTGCGGCTGTGTAATTCAGCCACAGCCCCGCTCCTGAGTCCTGATAACATGTGCGCACGGTCAGGATGATGCGATGTGGCCAGCGCTGTACTTATGAGCGGCGGCACTGGAGACAGAACATGGCGGGCGCTCTGCAAAACACCCCCATGTTCTGTCCTCCGTGCCTGAACCGCCGCTCATTAGTGCAGCGCCGGCCGCTTCTCCTCATGCTGACCGCGCGCGCACTTTCTGTCAGGAGCGGGGCAATGGCTGTATTACACAGCCCCGCTCTATAACGGCGGAGATCAGAGAAACCTCTCATCTCCGCCGTTATTCCCCTGAATGCTGCGATCACAGCTGACTGCAGCATTCAGGAGAAAATGAGCAGGGGGGATGCCCCTGGATCGCGTCACAGGGAATTCCTGTGACGCGATCGAGGGCCATACCATATATGGGCAGACAGCCCAGGGTCTATTGACGGACACCAGGGCTGTCTTACCATATTTCTTGTTGTTAGGACATACCCAAGTATGTCCTAACAACTGCCTGTGTATTATCCGTCCACAGGTTAATGTACTGGCATATATCTGATATATGTCAGTACATTAAAGTTTAAAAATAAAGTAAAAACAAAGTATTGTTAAATGTAAAAAAAAAGACACATTCACCTTTTTTACAATAAACATTAAAATAAGTCTCAATACATAAAATACACACATTCAGTAATGGCGCGCACAACAATTTTTTTGCATCCTTTATGATGTGTACGCTGTAAAAAAATGAAATAAACACGGCTTTCTATCACTTATTAATGTGAGGCGCGAGGTGCGATGAATTTACCCTCCATGTTCCTCACATTAATAGTAATTAACCCCATCATATACCTCGCACATTAACCCATTATGACTGAGAAACATGATGGGATTAATTACTATTAATGTGAGGCGCGTTCAAAATTCATCATCACACCTCGCGCCTCACATCAGAAAACGGAAGATTTTTTTTTTATTATTACTGTTGGCAAAAGTATCGAAATTGGTATCGAAATCGCAATACTAAACGAAGTATCGGTATCGAAGTCCAAATTCTGGTATCGTGACATCCCTAGTCAGTATAGTAACACATGCGGCACTTTACAGTCAGTATAGTAACACATGCGGCACTTTACAGTCAGTATAGTAACACATGCGGCACTTTACAGTCAGTATAGTAATACATGCGGCACTTTACAGTCAGTATAGTAACACATGCGGCACTTTACAGTAAGTATAGTAACACATGCGACACTTTACAGTCAGTATAGTAACGCACGCTGCACTTTACAGTCAGTATAGTAACACACGCGGCACTTTACAGTCAGTATAGTAACACATGCGGCACTTTACAGTAAGTATAGTAACACATGCGGCACTTTACAGTCAGTATAGTAACACATGCAGCACTTTACAGTCAGTATAGTAACACATGCGGCACTTTATAGTCAGTATAGTAACGCATGCTGCACTTTACAGTCAGTATAGTAACACATGCGGCACTTTACAGTCAGTATAGTAACACATGCGGCACTTTACAGTCAGTATAGTAACACATGCGGCACTTTACAGTCAGTATAGTAACACATGCGGCACTTTACAGTCAGTATAGTAACACATGCGGCACTTTACAGTCAGTATAGTAACACATGCGGCACTTTACAGTCAGTATAGTAACACATGCGGCACTTTACAGTCAGTATAGTAACACATGTGGCACTTTACAGTCAGTATAGTAACACATGCGCCACTTTACAGTCAGTATAGTAACACATGCGGCACTTTACAGTCAGTATAGTAACACATGCGGCACTTTACAGTCAGTATAGTAACACATGCGGCACTTTACAGTCAGTATAGTAACACATGCGGCACTTTACAGTCAGTATAGTAACACATGCAGCACTTTACAGTCAGTATAGTAACGCATGCGGCACTTTACAGTCAGTATAGTAATGCATGCGGCACTTTACAGTCAGTATAGTAACACATGCGGCACTTTACAGTCAGTATAGTAACACATGCAGCACTTTACAGTCAGTATAGTAACACATGCAGCACTTTACAGTCAGTATAGTAACACATGCTGCACTTTACAGTCAGTATAGTAACACATGCTGCACTTTACAGTCAGTATAGTAACACATGCGGCACTTTACAGTCAGTATAGTAACACATGCGGCACTTTACAGTCAGTATAGTAACGCACGCTGCACTTTACAGTCAGTATAGTAACACACGCTGCACTTTACAGTCAGTATAGTAACACATGCGGCACTTTACAGTCAGTATAGTAACACATGCGGCACTTTACAGTCAGTATAGTAACACATGCGGCACTTTACAGTCAGTATATTAACACATGCAGCACTTTACAGTCAGTATATTAACACATGCAGCACTTTACAGTCAGTATAGTAACACATGCGGCACTTTACAGTCAGTATAGTAACACATGCGGCACTTTACAGTCAGTATATTAACACATGCGGCACTTTACAGTCAGTATATTAACACATGCAGCACTTTACAGTCAGTATAGTAACACATGCGGCACTTTACAGTCAGTATAGTAACACATGCGGCACTTTACAGTCAGTATAGTAACACATGCGGCACTTTACAGTCAGTATAGTAACACATGCGGCACTTTACAGTCAGTATAGTAACACATGCTGCACTTTACAGTCAGTATAGTAATGCATGCTGCACTTTACAGTCAGTATAGTAACACATGCGGCACTTTACAGTCAGTATAGTAACACATGCTGCACTTTACAGTCAGTATAGTAACACATGCGGCACTTTACAGTCAGTATAGTAACACACGCTGCACTTTACAGTCAGTATAGTAACGCACGATGCACTTTACAGTCAGTATAGTAACACATGCGGCACTTTACAGTCAGTATAGTAACACATGCGGCACTTTACAGTCAGTATAGTAACACATGCGGCACTTTACAGTCAGTATAGTAACACATGCGGCACTTTACAGTCAGTATAGTAACACATGCGGCACTTTACAGTCAGTATAGTAACACATGCTGCACTTTACAGTCAGTATAGTAACGCACGATGCACTTTACAGTCAGTATAGTAACACATGCGGCACTTTACAGTCAGTATAGTAACACATGCGGCACTTTACAGTCAGTATAGTAACACATGCGGCACTTTACAGTCAGTATAGTAACACATGCTGCACTTTACAGTCAGTATAGTAACGCATGCTGCACTTTACAGTCAGTATAGTAACACATGCGGCACTTTACAGTCAGTATAGGAACACATGCGGCACCTTACAGTCAGTATAGGAACACATGCGGCACCTTACAGTCAGTATAGTAACACATGCGGCACTTTACAGTCAGTATAGTAACACATGCGGCACTTTACAGTCAGTATAGTTACACATGCGGCACTTTACAGTCAGTATAGTAACACATGCGGCACTTTACAGTCAGTATAGTAACACATGCAGCACTTTACAGTCAGTATAGTAACACATGCAGCACTTTACAGTCAGTATAGTAACGCATGCTGCACTTTACAGTCAGTATAGTAACACATGCGGCACTTTACAGTCAGTATAGGAACACATGCGGCACCTTACAGTCAGTATAGGAACACATGCGGCACTTTACAGTCAGTATAGTAACACATGCGGCACCTTACAGTCAGTATAGGAACACATGCGGCACTTTACAGTCAGTATAGTAACACATGCGGCACCTTACAGTCAGTATAGTAACGCACGCTGCACTTTATAGTCAGTATAGTAACACATGCGGCACTTTACAGTCAGTATAGTAACGCACGCTGCACTTTACAGTCAGTATAGTAACACATGCGGCACCTTACAGTCAGTATAGGAACACATGCGGCACTTTACAGTCAGTATAGTAACACATGCGGCACTTTACAGTCAGTATAGTAACACATGCGGCACTTTACAGTCAGTATAGTAACGCATGCTGCACTTGCTTTCTGTCCACGTCTATTGGATCTGTACTACCAATCCGTAATATTTGTAAACCGAAACTGCACAGACCAGACTAGGAATGAATGTCATCATCGAGCCAGTAATATAATCTGAAAACTATTCACTGCATGTTCAGGTCTTAAAGAATTGAGATGATTCAGGAAAAAGGACCACCGGCGCTGCTATATAGGATGTCGAGGCAATGAAATAAATAAATAATATTTATTTGTAAAGACAGGGCTACGCGTTTCGACGCCGGACTGGCGTCTTCATCAGGCCAGCTTGATTTATTTATTTCATTGCCTCGACATCCTATATAGCAGCGCCGGTGGTCCTTTTTCCTGAATCATCTCAATTATTTACCTTGACAGCAAAACTTTTTGCATGTGTACGGACCTGGCTGCAGCTTCATGCTTTTGTGATACCTACTGGTATCCATTCTCTAAGGTGAGCAATTTTCTTGTTGGTCATATTGCTCAATATACTCCCTTGCTTTATTGCACTATGTGGCGCCGTGTCTCCTTTTTATTTTTCTAATCCAGGTCTTAAAGAGGCTCTGTCACCAGATTTTGCAACCCCTATCTCCTATTGCAGCAGATCGGCGCTGCAATGTAGATAAGAGTAACGTTTTTTTTTTTTAAAAACGAGCATTTTTGGCCAAGTTATGACCATTTTTATATTTATGCAAATGAGGCTTTCTAAAGTACAACTGGGCGTGTTTAAAGTTA